>NW_020191609.1:0-116070 GCF_002263795.3 Bos taurus
GTGCATGGTTCATTACGTGATCAGTGAAATCAGTCACGGTGACCAGAAATGGTGCTACCTGAATCATTGCAACAACATGATCAGGCCACTAGTGAAGACAGTGCCAATGATAGCCTCCCGTATCAGTGCTCGTGCATCCGTTACGGTGGAACAGTCGTTGATTCATTCACGTGAGCAGCTCGCTCAATGGTCGACACTGTGAACAGAGTGATTATGATTCAACACCGTTGATCAGTGCATGAATAATCTACGTGATCAGTTGCATGATCAAGGTTCATGTGAACAGTGCAGGATCAGTCACCGTGTGATCAGTGCATGTTTCAGCCACGTGATCAGTGATTGATAGCCACGTGATCCAGTGCATAATTGATCAGTTACTCGTGAGCAGTGTATGATCAGCCACGTTGATCAGTGCAGGATCGGACACGTTGAACATATGAGTGATCAGCCACGTTGATCAGTGCGATGATATCCACAGATGTCAGTGCTATGATCAATACGTGATCAGTGTATGATCAGCCACCTGTGAACAGTGCATGCTCAGTGCATGTGATCAGGGCCTGCTGAGCTGCGTGATTCCTGTCTGCTCATCTGCTTGGACAATTGCCAGCTGAGATGTATGATTCCTGCCTGTCATCTGCTTGACAATTGCCACCTGTGCTGGTGTAATTCCTGCCTGCTAGCTGCTTGATTATTGCCAGCTGAGCTGCATGATTCCCCACAGCTGAGTTCCATGATTATTGCCTGCTGACTGTTATGATTTCGTGCCTACTCAGCTCTTTGTTTATTGCCTCCAGAGGCACATGATCAGTGTATGATAGCAAACATGATCAGCACATGATCAGTCACATGATCAGCGCCATTAAGTCACGTGATCACCACATGATAGGCATGTGATCAGTCCATGCTCAGTCACGGTATCAGTGCATGATCAGCCACGTGATCAGTGCATGATCTGTCACATGATTAGTGTATGATCATCCACGTGATCAGTGCATGGGCAGTCATGTGATTAGTGCATATATAGACGTGATCAGTGGCATGATCAGTCTCGTGATCAGTGCATGATAGCCACGTGATCAGTGCATGATCAGTCACCTCATGGGTGTCCGATCATTCACGTGGACATGTACATGGCAGCTACATGATCACTGCATGATCAGCCACCGTGAGTAGTGCACGATAGCCATGTGATCACTGCATGATCAGTCATCTGATCAGTGCATGATCAGTCATGTGACCAGTACACGGTAGCTGCGTGAATATCGCATGATCATCCACGTGAGCAGTGCATGATAGTCACGTGATCAGTGCATGATCAGTCACGAGATCAGTGCATGATCAGTCACGTGATCAGTGCATGATCAGTCACGTGACCAGTCCATGGTAGCTACCTGATCATTGCATGATCAACCACGTGATCAGTGCATGATAGCCACGTGATCAGTGCATGATAGCCACGTGATCAATGCATGATCTGTCATGTGATACGTGTGTGATCAGCCACGTGATCAGTGCATGATATCCACGTGATCAGTGAATGATAGCCACGTAATTAGTGCATGATAGCCACGTGATCAGTGCATGATCAGTCACGTGATCAGTGCATGATCAGTTTCGGGAGCAGAGTATGATCAGCCACTTGATCAGTGCATGATAGCCACGTGATCAGTGCATGATCAGTCATGTGATCAGTGCATGATCAGTCATGTGACCCAGTACACGGTAGCTGCGTGAATATCGCATGATCATCCACGTGAGCAGTGCATGATAGTCACGTGATCAGTGCATGATCAGTCACGAGATCAGTGCATGATCAGTCACGTGATCAGTGCATGATCAGTCACGTGACCAGTCCATGGTAGCTACCTGATCATTGCATGATCAGCCACGTGATCAGTGCATGATAGCCACGTGATCAGTGCATGATAGCCACGTGATCAATGCATGATCTGTCATGTGATACGTGTGTGATCAGCCACATGATCAGTGGCATGATATCCACGTGATCAGTGAATGATAGCCACGTAATTAGTGCATGATAGCCACGTGATCAGTGCATGATCAGTCACGTGATCAGTGCATGATCAATTACGTGATCAGTGCATGGTCACTCACGGGACCAGTACATGGTAGCTACATATCATTGCATGATCAGCCACGTGATCAGTGCATGATCAATTACGTGATAAGTGCATGATCAGTTACGTGAGCAGTGTATGATCAGCCATGTGATCAGTGCATGGTCAGACACGTGAACAGTGTATGATCAGCCACGTGATCAGTGCATGATATCCAAGTGATCAGTGCATGATCAATCACGTGATCAGTGTATGATCAGCCACGTGAAAAGTGCATACTCAGTCACGTGATCAGTGCATGATCAGTCACGTGAACAGTGTATGATCAGCCACGTGATCAGTTTATGATATCCAAGTGATAAGTGCAGGATCAATCACGTGATCAGTGTATGATCAGCCACGTGAACAGTGCATGCCCAGTCACGTGGTCAGTGCATGATCAGTCATGTGATCAGTGCATGATCAGTCACGTGATCAGTGCAAGATCAGTCACGTGATCAGTGCAGGATCAGTCACGTGATCAGTGCATGATCAGCCACATGATCAGTGCATGATCAATTACGTCATCAGTGCATGATCAGTCACGTGACCAGTACATGGTAGCTGCGTGATCAGTGTATGGCCATCCAAGTGATCAGTGCATGATAGCCACGTGATCAGTGCATGATCAGTCACGTGATCAGTGCATGATCAGTCACGTGATCAATGCATGATCAGCCACATGATCAGTGCATGATCAATTACGTCATCAGTGCATGATCAGTCACGTGACCAGTACATGGAAACTGCGTGATCATTGCATGATCAGCCAAGTTAGAAGTGCATGATAGCCACATGATCAGTGCATGATCAGCCACGTGAGCAGTGAATGATAGCCACGTGATCAGTGCATGGTCAGTCACGTGTTCAGTGCATGATCAGCCACATGAACATTGCATGCTCAGTCACTTGATCAGTGCATGATCAGTCACGTGAACAGTGCATGATCAGTCACGTGATCAGTGCATGATCAGTCACGTGATCAGTGCATGATCAGCCACATGATCAGTGCATGATCAATTACGTCATCAGTGCATGATCAGTCACGTGACCAGTACATGGTAGCTGCGTGATCAGTGTATGACCAGCCAAGTGATCAGTGCATGATAGCCACTTGATCAGTGCATGATCAGTCACGTGATCAGTGCATGATCAGTCACGTGATCAATGCATGATCAGCCACATGATCAGTGCGTGATCAATTACGTCATCAGTGCATGATCAGTCACGTGACCAGTACATGGAAGCTGCGTGATCATTGCATGATCAGCCAAGTTAGAAGTGCATGATAGCCACATGATCAGTGCATGATCAGTCACGTGATCAGTGCATGATTATTCACGTGTTCAGTGCATGATCAGCCACGTGATCAGTGCATGATCAATTACGTGATCAGTGCATGATCAGTCACGTGACCCGTACATGGGAGCTACGTGATCATTGCATGATCAGCCACGTGATCAGTGCATGATAGCCACGTGAGCAGTGCATACAATTACGTGATCAGTGCATGCGCAATCACGTGATCAGTGCCTGAGAGCCACGTGATCAGTGCATGATTATTCACGTGATAGGTGTGTGATCAGCCACGTGAACAGTGCATGCTCAGTCACGTGACCAGTACATGGTAGCTACGTGATCATTGCATGATCAGCCACGTGATCAGTGCATGATAGCCACGTGATCAGTGCATGATCAGTCACGTGATACCTGTGTGATCAGCCACGTGATCAGTGCATGATATCCACGTGATCAGTGCAGGATAGCCACGTGATCACTTCATGATTAATCACGTGATCTGTACATGATCAGTCACGTGATACGTGTCTGATCAGCCACCGGATCAGTGCGTGATGAGCCACGTGATCAGTGCAGGATCAATTACGTGATCAGTGCATGATCAGTCACGAGACCAGTACATGGTTGCTACGTGATCGTTGCATGATCAGACACGTGAGCAGAGCATGATAGCCACGTGATCAGTGCATGATCAGTTACGTGAGCAGTGTATTATCAGCCACGTGACCAGTGCATGGTCAGACACGTGAACAGTGTATGATCAGCCACGTGATCAGTGCATGATCAGTCACGTGATCAGTACATGATCAGTCACGGTAACAGTGCATGATCTTTTACGTGATCTGTGCATGATCAGTCGCGTGACCAGTACATGGTAGCTACGTGATCATTGTATGACCAGCCACGTGAGCAGTGCATGATAGTCACGTAATCAGTGCATGATCAGTTTCGGGAGCAGAGTATGATCAGCCACTTGATCAGTGCATGATAGCCACGTGATCAGTGCATGATCAGTCAGGTGATCAGTGCATGACCAGCCACATGATCAGTGCATGATCAGTCACGTGATCAGTGCATGATCAGTCACGTGATCAGTGCATGACCAGCCACATGATCAGTGCACGATCAGTCACGTGACCAGCACATGGTAGCTGCGTGATCATTTCATGATCAGCCACGTTAGCAGTGCATGATAGCCACGTGATCAGTGCTTGATCAGCCACGTGATCCGTGCATGATATCCACGTGATCAGTGAATGATAGCCACGTAATCAGTGCATGATAACCACGTGATCAGTTCATGATCAGTCACGAGATACCTGTGATCAGCCACGGGATCAGTGCATGATGAGTCAGGTGATCAGTGCAGGATTCATTACGTGATCAGTGCATGATCAGTGACGTGACCAGTAAATGGTTTCTACGTGATCATTGCATGATCAGCCACGTGAGCAGTGCATGATAGCCCCGTGATCAGTGCGTGATCAGTTACGTGAACAGTGTATGATCAGCCACGTGAGCAGTGCATGGTCAGACACGTGAAGAGTGTATGATCAAACACGTGATCAGTGCATGATATCTATGTGATCAGTGCATGATCAGTCTCGTGAACAGTGCATGATCAGCCACGTGATCAGTGCATGATCTGTCACATGATTAGTGTATGATCATCCACGTGATCAGTGCATGGGCAGTCATGTGATTAGTGCATGATATAGACGTGATCAGTGCATGATCAGTCTCGTGATCAGTGCATGATAGCCACGTGATCAGTGCATGATCAGTCACCTCATGGGTGTCCGATCATTCACGTGACATGTACATGGTAGCTACATGATCACTGCATGATCAGCCACGTGAGTAGTGCACGATAGCCATGTGATCACTGCATGATCAGTCATGTGATCAGTGCATGATCAGTCATGTGACCAGTACACGGTAGCTGCGTGAATATCGCATGATCATCCACGTGAGCAGTGCATGACAGTCACGTGATCAGTGCATGATCAGTCACGAGATCAGTGCATGATCAGTCACGTGATCAGTGCATGATCAGTCACGTGACCAGTCCATGGTAGCTACCTGATCATTGCATGATCAGCCACGTGATCAGTGCATGATAGCCACGTGATCAGTGCATGATAGCCACGTGATCAATGCATGATCTGTCATGTGATACGTGTGTGATCAGCCACATGATCAGTGCATGATATCCACGTGATCAGTGAATGATAGCCACGTAATTAGTGCATGATAGCCACGTGATCAGTGCATGATCAGTCACGTGATCAGTGCATGATCAATTACGTGATCAGTGCATGGTCACTCACGGGACCAGTACATGGTAGCTACATATCATTGCATGATCAGCCACGTGATCAGTGCATGATCAATTACGTGATAAGTGCATGATCAGTTACGTGAGCAGTGTATGATCAGCCATGTGATCAGTGCATGGTCAGACACGTGAACAGTGTATGATCAGCCACGTGATCAGTGCATGATATCCAAGTGATCAGTGCATGATCAATCACGTGATCAGTGTATGATCAGCCACGTGAAAAGTGCATACTCAGTCACGTGATCAGTGCATGATCAGTCACGTGAACAGTGTATGATCAGCCACGTGATCAGTTTATGATATCCAAGTGATAAGTGCAGGATCAATCACGTGATCAGTGTATGATCAGCCACGTGAACAGTGCATGCCCAGTCACGTGGTCAGTGCATGATCAGTCATGTGATCAGTGCATGATCAGTCACGTGATCAGTGCAAGATCAGTCACGTGATCAGTGCAGGATCAGTCACGTGATCAGTGCATGATCAGCCACATGATCAGTGCATGATCAATTACGTCATCAGTGCATGATCAGTCACGTGACCAGTACATGGTAGCTGCGTGATCAGTGTATGGCCATCCAAGTGATCAGTGCATGATAGCCACGTGATCAGTGCATGATCAGTCACGTGATCAGTGCATGATCAGTCACGTGATCAATGCATGATCAGCCACATGATCAGTGCATGATCAATTACGTCATCAGTGCATGATCAGTCACGTGACCAGTACATGGAAGCTGCGTGATCATTTCATGATCAGCCAAGTTAGAAGTGCATGATAGCCACATGATCAGTGCATGATCAGCCACGTGAGCAGTGAATGATAGCCACGTGATCAGTGCATGGTCAGTCACGTGTTCAGTGCATGATCAGCCACGTGAACATTGCATGCTCAGTCACTTGATCAGTGCATGATCAGTCACGTGACCTGTATATGGTAGCTACATGATCATTGCATGATCAGCCACGTGAGTAGTGCACGATAGCCACGTGATCACTGCATGATCAGTCACGTGATCAGTGCATGATCAGTCATGTGACCAGTACATGGTAGCTGCGTGATCATAGCATGATCAGCCACGTGAGGAGTGCATGATAGCCACGTGATCAGTGCATGATCAGACACGAGATCAGTGCATGATCAGTCACGTGATCAGTGCATGATCAGTCACGTGACCAGTACATGGTAGCTACGTGATCATTGCCAGATCAGCCACGTGAGCAGTGCATGATAGCCACGTGATCAGTGCATGATCAGCCATGTGAGCAGTGCATGATCAGTCACGTGATCAGTGCATGGTCAGTCACGTGATCAGTGCATGATCATCCAGGTGATCAGTGCATGTGGAGTCATGTAGTCAATGCATGATAGCGCCGTGATCAGTGCACGATCAGGCACGTGATCAGTGCATGACCAGGCACGTGATCAGTGTATGTCCAGCCAAGTGATTAGTGCATGATAGCCACGTGATCAGTGCATGACCAGGCACGTGATCAGTGCATGATTAGTTACGTGATCAGTGTAGGATCAGCCACGTGATCAGTGCATGATCAGCCACATGATCAGTGCATGATCAATTACGTGATCAGTGCATGATCACTCACGTGACCAGTACATGGTAGCTACGTGATCATTGCATGAACAGCCGCGTGAGCAGTGCATGATAGCCACGTGATCAGTGCATGATCTGTCACATGATCAGTGTATGATCATCCGGGTGATGAGTGCATGGGCAGTCATGTGATCAGTGCATGATATAGACGTGATCACTGCATGATCAGTCTCGTGATCAGTGTATGATCAACCACGTGATCAGTGCACGATAGCCAGGTAATGAGTGCCTGATAGCCAGATGATCAGTGCATTATCAGTCACGTGATCAGTGTATGATCAGCCAAGTAATCAGTGCATGATAGCCAACTGATCAGTGGATGATCAGTCACATGATCAGTGCATGATCAGTCACGTGATCAGTGTATGATCAGCCATGTGATCAGTGCATGATCAGCCAAATGATCAGTGCATGATCAATTATGTGATCAGTGCATGATCAGCCACGTGATCAGTGCATGATCAGTCACGTGATCAGTGCGTGGTCAGTCACGTGATCTGTGCATGATCATCCACGAGATCAGTGCATTTGGAGTCATGTAGACAATGCATGATAGCGCCGTGATCAGTGCACGATCAGTCCCGTGATGAGTGTATGATCAGCCACGTGATCAGTGCAAGATAGTTACGTGATCAGTGCATGATCAGCCACGTCATCAGTGCATGATAGCCACGTGAGCAGTGCATACAATTACGTGATCAGTGCATGCGCAATCACGTGATCAGTGCATGAGAGCCACGTGATCAGTGCATGATTATTCACGTGATAGGTGTGTGATCAGCCACGTGAACAGTGCATGCTCAGTCACGTGATAAGGGCCTGCTGAGCTGCGTGATTACTGTCTGCTCATCTGTTTGATATTTGCCAGCTGAGCTGTACGATTCCTGCCTGTCATCTCCTTGACAATTGCCACCTGTGCTGCATAATTTCTGCCTGCTCATCTACTTGATTATTGCCAGCTGAGCAGCATGATTTCTCAAAGCTGAGTTTCATGATTATAGCCTGCTGACTGATTCCTGCCTACTCAGCTCTTTGTTCATTGCCTGCAGATGCACATGATCAGTGTGTGACACCAAACATGATCAGCACATGATCAGTCACATGATGAATGCATGATAAGCCAGGTGATCAGTGCATGATCAATTACGTGATCAGTGCATGATCAGTCATGTGACCAGTACATGGTAGCTGCGTGATCATTGCATGATCAGCCACGTGAGCAGTGCATGATAGCCACGTGATCAGTGCATGATCAATTACGTGATTAGTGCATGATCAGTTACGTGAGCAGTGTATGATCAGCCATGTGATCAGTGCATGGTCAGACACGTGAACAGTGTATGATCAGCCACGTATTCAGTGCATGATATCCAAGTGATCAGTGCATGATCAATCACGTGATCAGTGTATGATCAGCCAAGTGAACAGTGCATGCTCAGTCACGTGATCAGTGCATGATCAGTCACGTGACCAGTACATGGTAGCTGCGTGATCATTGCATGATCAGCCAAGTTAGCAGTGCATGATAGCCACATGATCAGTGCATGATCAGTCACGTGATCAGTGCATGATTATTCACGTGTTCAGTGCATGATCAGTCACGTGACCAGTACATGGTAGCTACGTGATCATTGCATGATCAGCCACGTGATCAGTGCATGATAGCCACGTGATCAGTGCATGATCAGTCATGTGATACGTGTGTGATCAGCCACGTGATCAGTGCATGATATCCACGTGATCAGTGAATGATAGCCACGTGATTAGTGCATGATAGACACGTGATCAGTGCATGATCAGTCCCGTGATGAGTGTAGGATCAGCCAAGTGATCAGTGCAAGATAGCTACGTGATCAGTGCATGATCAGCCACGTCATCAGTGCATGATAGCCACGTGAGCAGTGCATACAATTACGTGATCAGTGCATGCGCAATCACGTGATCAGTGCCTGAGAGCCACGTGATCAGTGCATGATTATTCACGTGATAGGTGTGTGATCAGCCACGTGAACAGTGCATGCTCAGTCACGTGATAAGGGCCTGCTGAGCTGCGTGATTACTGTCTGCTCATCTGCTTGACAATTGCCAGCTGAGCTGTACGATTCCTGCCTGTCATCTCCTTGACAATTGCCACCTGTGCTGCATAATTTCTGCCTGCTCATCTACTTGATTATTGCCAGCTGAGCAGCATGATTTCTCAAAGCTGAGTTCCATGATTATAGCCTGCTGACTGATTCCTGCCTACTCACCTCTTTGTTCATTGCCTCCAGATGCACATGATCAGTGTGTGACACCAAACATGATCAGCACATGATCAGTCACATGATGAATGCATGATAAGCCAGGTGATCAGTGCATGATCAGTCATGTGATCAGTGCATGATCAGCCACGTGATCAGTGCATGATCAGCCACGTGATCAGTCCATGATCAGTCACGAGATCAGTGCATGATCAGTCACGTGAGCAGTACATGGTAGCTACGTGATCATTGCATGATCAGCCACGTGATCTGTGCATGATAGCCACGTGATCAGTGCCTGTTCAGTCACGTGATACGTGTGTGATCAGCCACGTGAGCAGTGCATGATATCAATGCATGATCAGCCACGTGAGCAGTGCATGATCAGTCACGTGACAAGTACATGGTAGCTACGTGATCATTGCATGATCAGCCACGTGATCTGTGCATGATAGCCACGTGATCAGTGCATGATCAGTCACGTGATACCTGTGTGATCAGCCACGTGATCAGTGCAAGATATCCACGTGATCAGTGCATTATAACCACGTGATCACTTCATGATTAGTCACGTGATCTGTACATGATCAGTCACGTGATGAATGCATGTTAAGCCACGTGATCAGTGCATTCTCAGTCACGTGATCAGGGCCTGCTGAGCTGCGTGATTACTGTCTGCTCATCTGCTTGACAATTGCCAGCTGAGCTGCACGATTCCTGCCTGTCATCTGCTTGACAATTGCCAGCTGTGCTGTGTAATTCCTGCCTGCTCAGCTGCTTGATTATTGCCAGCTGAGCAGCATGATTCCTCACAGCTGAGTTCCATGATTATTGCCTGCTGACTGTATGATTCGTGCCTACTCAGCTCTTTGCTTATTGCCTCCAGAGGCACATGATCAGTGTATGATAGCAAACATGATCAGTGCATGATCAGTCACCTGGTGGGTGTATGATCATTCACGTGACCTGTATATGGTAGCTACATGATCATTGCATGATCAGCCACGTGAGTAGTGCACGATAGCCACGTGCTCACTGCATGATCAGTCACGTGATCAGTGCATTATCAGTCATGTGACCAGTACATGGTAGCTGCGTGATCATAGCATGATCAGCCACGTGAGGAGTGCATGATAGCCACGTGATCAGTGCATGACCAGGCACGTGATCAGTGTATGTCCAGCCAAGTGATCAGTGCATGATAGCCAACTGATCAGTCAAGTGATCAGTGCATGATCAATCACGTGATCAGTGTATGATCAGCCATGTGATCAGTGCATGATCAGCCAAATAATCAGTGCATGATCAATTATGTGATCAGTGCATGATCAGCCACGTGATCAGTGCATGGTCAGTCACGTGATCAGTGGATGATCATCCACGAGATCAGTGCATGTGGAGTCATGTAGACAATGCATAATAGCGCCGTGATCAGTGCACGATCAGTCCCGTGATGAGTGTATGATCAGCCACGTGATCAGTGCAAGATAGCTACGTGATCAGTGCATGATCAGCCACGTCATCAGTGCATGATAGCCACGTGAGCAGTGCATACAATTACGTGATCAGTGCATGCGCAATCACGTGATCAGTGCATGAGAGCCACGTGATCAGTGCATGATTATTCACGTGATAGGTGTGTGATCAGCCACGTGAACAGTGCATGCTCAGTCACGTGATCAGGGCCTGCTGAGCTGTGTGATTACTGTCTGCTCATCTGCTTGACAATTGCCAGCTGAGCTGTACGATTCCTGCCTGTCATCTCCTTGACAATTGCCACCTGTGCTGCATAATTTCTGCCTGCTCATCTACTTGATTATTGCCAGCTGAGCAGCATGATTTCTCAAAGCTGAGTTTCATGATTATAGCCTGCTGACTGATTCCTGCCTACTCAGCTCTTTGTTCATTGCCTGCAGATGCACATGATCAGTGTGTGACACCAAACATGATCAGCACATGATCAGTCACATGATGAATGCATGATAAGCCAGGTGATCAGTGCATGATCAATTACGTGATCAGTGCATGATCAGTCATGTGACCAGTACATGGTAGCTGCGTGATCATTGCATGATCAGCCACGTGAGCAGTGCATGATAGCCACGTGATCAGTGCATGATCAGTCACGTGATCAGTGCATGGTCAGTAACGTGCTCAGTGCATGGTCACTCACGGGACCAGTACATGGTAGCTACAGATCATTGCATGATCAGCCACGTGATCAGTGCATGATCAATTACGTGATAAGTGCATGATCAGTTACATGAGAAGTGTATGATCAGCCATGTGATCAGTGCATGGTCAGACACGTGAACAGTGTATGATCAGCCACGTGATCAGTGCATGATATCCAAGTGATCAGTGCATGATCAATCACGTGATCAGTGCATGATCAGTCACGTAAACAGTGTATGATCAGCCACGTGATCAGTGCATGATATCCAAGTGATAAGTGCAGGATCAATTACGTGATCAGTGTATGATCAGCCACGTGAACAGTGCATGCTCAGTCACGTGATCAGTGCATGATTAGTCACGTGATCAGTGCATGATCAGTCAGGTGATCAGTGCATGATCAGCCACGTGATCAGTGCATGATCAATTACGTCATCAGTGCATGATCAGTCACGTGACCAGTACATGGTAGCTGCGTGATCATTGCATGATCAGCCACGTTAGCAGTGCATGATAGCCACATGATCAGTGCATGATCAGTCACGTGACCAGTACATGGTAGCTACGTGATCATTGCATGATCAGCCACGTGATCAGTGCATGATAGCCACGTGATCAGTGCATGATCAGTCATGTGATACGTGTGTGATCAGCCACGTGATCAGTGCATGATATCCACGTGATCAGTGAATGATAGCCACGTGATTAGTGCATGATAGACACGTGATCAGTGCATGATCAGTCCCGTGATGAGTGTAGGATCAGCCAAGTGATCAGTGCAAGATAGCTACGTGATCAGTGCATGATCAGCCACGTCATCAGTGCATGATAGCCACGTGAGCAGTGCATACAATTACGTGATCAGTGCATGCGAAATCACGTGATCAGTGCCTGAGAGCCACGTGATCAGTGCATGATTATTCACGTGATAGGTGTGTGATCAGCCACGTGAACAGTGCATGCTCAGTCACGTGATAAGGGCCTGCTGAGCTGCGTGATTACTGTCTGCTCATCTGCTTGACAATTGCCAGCTGAGCTGTACGATTCCTGCCTGTCATCTCCTTGACAATTGCCACCTGTGCTGCATAATTTCTGCCTGCTCATCTACTTGATTATTGCCAGCTGAGCAGCATGATTTCTCAAAGCTGAGTTCCATGATTATAGCCTGCTGACTGATTCCTGCCTACTCACCTCTTTGTTCATTGCCTCCAGATGCACATGATCAGTGTGTGACACCAAACATGATCAGCACATGATCAGTCACATGATGAATGCATGATAAGCCAGGTGATCAGTGCATGATCAATTACGTGATCAGTGCATGATCAGTCGTGTGACCAGTACATGGTAGCTGCGTGATCATTGCATGATCAGCCACGTGAGCAGTGCATGATAGCCACGTGATCAGTGCATGATCAGTCACGTGATCAGTGCATGGTCAGTAACGTGTTCAGTGCATGATCAGCCACGTGATCAGTGCATGATCAATTACGTGATCAGTGCATGGTCACTCATGGGACCAGTACATGGTAGCTACAGATCATTGCATGATCAGCCACGTGATCAGTGCATGATCAATTACGTGATAAGTGCATGATCAGTTACATGAGAAGTGTATGATCAGCCATGTGATCAGTGCATGGTCAGACACGTGAACAGTGTATGATCAGCCACGTGATCAGTGCATGATATCCAAGTGATCAGTGTATGATCAATCACGTGATCAGTGCATGATCAGTCACGTAAACAGTGTATGATCAGCCACGTGATCAGTGCATGATATCCAAGTGATAAGTGCAGGATCAATTACGTGATCAGTGTATGATCAGCCACGTGAACAGTGCATGCTCAGTCACGTGATCAGTGCATGATTAGTCACGTGATCAGTGCATGATCATTCACGTGATCAGTGCATGATCAGCCACATGATCAGTGCATGATCAATTACGTCATCAGTGCATGATCAGTCACGTGACTAGTACATGGTAGCTGCGTGATCAGTGTATGACCAGCCAAGTGATAAGTGCATGATAGCCACGTGATCAGTGCTTGATCAATCACGTGATCAGTGCATGATCAGTCACGTGATCAGTGCATGATCAGCCACGTGATCAGTGCATGATCAATTACGTCATCAGTGCATGATCAGTCACGTGACCAGTACATGGGAGCTGCGTGATCATTGCATGATCAGCCACGTTAGCAGTGCATGATAGCCACATGATCAGTGCATGATCAGTCACGTGATCAGTGCATGATTATTCACGTGTTCAGTGCATGATCAGTCACGTGACCAGTACATGGTAGCTACGTGATCATTGCATGATCAGCCACGTGATCAGTGCATGATAGCCACGTGATCAGTGCATGATCAGTCATGTGATACGTGTGTGATCAGCCACGTGATCAGTGCATGATATCCACGTGATCAGTGCATGATATCCACGTGATCAGTGAATGATAGCCACGTGATTAGTGCATGATAGACACGTGATCAGTGCATGATCAGTCCCGTGATGAGTGTAGGATCAGCCAAGTGATCAGTGCAAGATAGCTACGTGATCAGTGCATGATCAGCCACGTCATCAGTGCATGATAGCCACGTGAGCAGTGCATACAATTACGTGATCAGTGCATGCGCAATCACGTGATCAGTGCCTGAGAGCCACGTGATCAGTGCATGATTATTCACGTGATAGGTGTGTGATCAGCCACGTGAACAGTGCATGCTCAGTCACGTGATAAGGGCCTGCTGAGCTGCGTGATTACTGTCTGCTCATCTGCTTGACAATTGCCAGCTGAGCTGTACGATTCCTGCCTGTCATCTCCTTGACAATTGCCACCTGTGCTGCATAATTTCTGCCTGCTCATCTACTTGATTATTGCCAGCTGAGCAGCATGATTTCTCAAAGCTGAGTTCCATGATTATAGCCTGCTGACTGATTCCTGCCTACTCACCTCTTTGTTCATTGCCTCCAGATGCACATGATCAGTGTGTGACACCAAACATGATCAGCACATGATCAGTCACATGATGAATGCATGATAAGCCAGGTGATCAGTGCATGATCAGTCATGTGATCAGTGCATGATCAGCCACGTGATCAGTGCATGATCAGCCACGTGATCAGTCCATGATCAGTCACGTGATCAGTGCATGATCAGTCACGTGAGCAGTACATGGTAGCTACGTAATCATTGCATGATCAGCCACGTGATCTGTGCATGACAGCCACGTGATCAGTGCCTGATCAATCACGTGATACGAGTGTGATCAGCCACGTGAGCAGTGCATGATATCAGTGCATGATCAGCCACGTGAGCAGTGCATGATCTGTCACGTGACAAGTACATGGTAGCTACGTGATCATTGCATGATCAGCCACGTGATCTGTGCATGATAGCCACGTGATCAGTGCATGATCAGTCACGTGATACCTGTGTGATCAGCCACGTGATCAGTGCAAGATATCCACGTGATCAGTGCAGGATAGCCACGTGATCACTTCATGATTAGTCACGTGATCTGTACATGATCAGTCACGTGATACGTGTCTGATCAGTCACCGGATCAGTGCGTGATGAGCCACGTGATCAGTGCAGGATCAATTACGTGATCAGTGCATGATCAGTCACGAGACCAGTACATGGTTGCTACGTGATCGTTGCATGATCAGACACGTGAGCAGAGCATGATAGCCACGTGATCAGTGCATTATCAATCACATGATCAGTACATGAGCAGTCACGTGAACAGTGCATGTTCAGCCACGTATTCAGTGCATGATAGCCACGTGATCAGTGCATGATCAGTTACGTGAGCAGTGTATTATCAGCCACGTGACCAGTGCATGGTCAGACACGTGAACAGTGTATGATCAGCCACGTGATCAATGCATGATATCCAAGTGATCAGTGCATGATCAATCACGTGATCAGTGTATGATCAGCCACGTGAACAGTGCATTCTCAGTCACGTGATCAGGGCCTGCTGAGCTGCGTGATTACTGTCTGCTCATCTGCTTGACAATTGCCAGCTGAGCTGCACGATTCCTGCCTGTCATCTGCTTGACAATTGCCAGCTGTGCTGTGTAATTCCTGCCTGCTCAGCTGCTTGATTATTGCCAGCTGAGCAGCATGATTCCTCACAGCTGAGTTCCATGATTATTGCCTGCTGACTGTATGATTCGTGCCTACTCAGCTCTTTGCTTATTGCCTCCAGAGGCACATGATCAGTGTATGATAGCAAACATGATCAGTGCATGATCAGTCACATGATCAGCGCCATTAAGTCACGTGATCACTACATGATAGTCATGTGATCAGTCCATGCTCAGTCACGGTATCAGTGCATGATCAGCCACGTGATCAGTGCATGATCTGTCACATGATTAGTGTATGATCATCCACGTGATCAGTGCATGGGCATTCATGTGATCAGTGCATGATATAGACGTGATCAGTGTATGATCAGTCTCGTGATCAGTGCATGATAGCCACGTGATCAGTGCGTGATCAGTCACCTGATGGGTGTATGATCATTCACGTGACCTGTATATGGTAGCTACATGATCATTGCATGATCAGCCACGTGAGTAGTGCACGATAGCCACGTGATCACTGCATGATCAGTCAGGTGATCAGTGCATGATCAGTCATGTGACCAGTATATGGTAGCTGCGTGATCATAGCATGATCAGCCACGTGAGGAGTGCATGATAGCCACGTGATCAGTGCATGATCAGACACGAGATCAGTGCATGATCAGTCACGTGATCAGTGCATGATCAGTCACGTGATCAGTGTATGATCAGCCACGTGATCAGTGCATGATCAGCCACATGATCAGTGCATGATCAATTTCGTGATCAGTGCATGATCAGTCACGTGACCAGTACATGGTAGCTACGTGATCATTGCCAGATCAGCCACGTGAGCAGTGCATGATAGCCACGTGATCAGTGCATGATCAGCCATGTGATCAGTGCATGATCAGTCACGTAATCAGTGCATGATCAGTCACGTGATCAGTGCATGATCAGTCACGTGATCAGTGTATGATCAGCCACGTGATCAGTGCATGATCAGCCACATGATCAGTGCATGATCAATTTCGTGATCAGTGCATGATCAGTCACGTGACCAGTACATGGTAGCTACGTGATCATTGCCAGATCAGCCACGTGAGCAGTGCATGATAGCCACGTGATCAGTGCATGATCAGCCATGTGATCAGTGCATGAGCAGTCACGTGATCAGTGCATGGTCAGTCACGTGATCAGTGCATGATCATCCACGTGATCAGTGCATGTGGAGTCATGTAGTCAATGCATGATAGCACCGTGATCAGTGCACGATCAGGCACGTGATCAGTGCATGACCAGGCACGTGATCAGTGTATGTCCAGCCAAGTGATCAGTGCATGATAGCCACGTGATCAGTGCATGATCAGCCACATGATCAGTGCATGATCAATTACGTGATCAGTGCATGATCACTCACGTGACCAGTACATGATATCTACGTGATCATTGCATGAACAGCCGCGTGAGCAGTGCATGATAGCCACGTGATCAGTGCATGATCTGTCACATGATCAGTGTATGATCATCCGGGTGATCAGTGCATGGGCAGTCATGTGATCAGTGCATGATATAGACGTGATCAGTGCATGATCAGTCTCGTGATCAGTGTATGATCAGCCAAGTAATCAGTGCATGATAGCCAACTGATCAGTCAAGTGATCAGTGCATGATCAATCACGTTATCAGTGTATGATCAGCCATGTGATCAGTGCATGATCAGCCAAATGATCAGTGCATGATCAATTATGTGATCAGTGCATCATCAGCCACGTGATCAGTGCATGGTCAGTCACGTGATCAGTGCATGATCATCCACGAGATCAGTGCATGTGGAGTCATGTAGACAATGCATGATAGCGCCCTGATCAGTGCACGATCAGTCCCGTGATGAGTGTATGATCAGCCACGTGATCAGTGCAAGATAGCTACGTGATCAGTGCATGATCAGCCACGTCATCAGTGCATGATAGCCACGTGAGCAGTGCATACAATTACGTGATCAGTGCATGCGCAATCACGTGATCAGTGCATGAGAGCCACGTGATCAGTGCATGATTATTCACGTGATAGGTGTGTGATCAGCCACGAGAACAGTGCATGCTCAGTCACGTGATAAGGGCCTGCTGAGCTGCGTGATTACTGTCTGCTCATCTGCTTGATATTTGCCAGCTGAGCTGTACGATTCCTGCCTGTCATCTCCTTGACAATTGCCACCTGTGCTGCATAATTTCTGCCTGCTCATCTACTTGATTATTGCCAGCTGAGCAGCATGATTTCTCAAAGCTGAGTTTCATGATTATAGCCTGCTGACTGATTCCTGCCTACTCACCTCTTTGTTCATTGCCTGCAGATGCACATGATCAGTGTGTGACACCAAACATGATCAGCACATGATCAGTCACATGATGAATGCATGATAAGCCAGGTGATCAGTGCATGATCAATTACGTGATCAGTGCATGATCAGTCATGTGACCAGTACATGGTAGCTGCGTGATCATTGCATGATCAGCCACGTGAGCAGTGCATGATAGCCACGTGATCAGTGCATGATCAGTCACGTGATCAGTGCATGGTCAGTAACGTGTTCAGTGCATGATCAGCCACGTGATCAGTGCATGATCAATTACGTAATCAGTGCATGGTCACTCACGGGACCAGTACATGGTAGCTACAGATCATTGCATGATCAGCCACGTGATCAGTGTATGATCAATTACGTGATAAGTGCATGATCAGTTACATGAGAAGTGTATGATCAGCCATGTGATCAGTGCATGGTCAGACACGTGAACAGTGTATGATCAGCCACGTGATCAGTGCATGATATCCAAGTGATCAGTGCATGATCAATCACGTGATCAGTGCATGATCAGTCACGTAAACAGTGTATGATCAGCCACGTGATCAGTGCATGATATCCAAGTGATAAGTGCAGGATCAATTACGTGATCAGTGTATGATCAGCCACGTGAACAGTGCATGCTCAGTCACGTGATCAGTGCATGATTAGTCACGTGATCAGTGCATGATCATTCACGTGATCAGTGCATGATCAGCCACATGATCAGTGCATGATCAATTACGTCATCAGTGCATGATCAGTCACGTGACCAGTACATGGTAGCTGCGTGATCAGTGTATGACCAGCCAAGTGATCAGTGCATGTTAGCCACGTGATCAGTGCTTGATCAGTCACGTGATCAGTGCATGATCAGTCACGTGATCAGTGCATGATCAGCCACGTGATCAGTGCATGATCAATTACGTCATCAGTGCATGATCAGTCACGTGACCAGTACATGGTAGCTGCGTGATCATTGCATGATCAGCCACGTTAGCAGTGCATGATAGCCACATGATCAGTGCATGATCAGTCACGTGACCAGTACATGGTAGCTACGTGATCATTGCATGATCAGCCACGTGATCAGTGCATGATAGCCACGTGATCAGTGCATGATCAGTCATGTGATACGTGTGTGATCAGCCACGTGATCAGTGCATGATATCCACGTGATCAGTGAATGATAGCCACGTGATTAGTGCATGATAGACACGTGATCAGTGCATGATCAGTCCCGTGATGAGTGTAGGATCAGCCAAGTGATCAGTGCAAGATAGCTACGTGATCAGTGCATGATCAGCCACGTCATCAGTGCATGATAGCCACGTGAGCAGTGCATACAATTACGTGATCAGTGCATGCGAAATCACGTGATCAGTGCCTGAGAGCCACGTGATCAGTGCATGATTATTCACGTGATAGGTGTGTGATCAGCCACGTGAACAGTGCATGCTCAGTCACGTGATAAGGGCCTGCTGAGCTGCGTGATTACTGTCTGCTCATCTGCTTGACAATTGCCAGCTGAGCTGTACGATTCCTGCCTGTCATCTCCTTGACAATTGCCACCTGTGCTGCATAATTTCTGCCTGCTCATCTACTTGATTATTGCCAGCTGAGCAGCATGATTTCTCAAAGCTGAGTTCCATGATTATAGCCTGCTGACTGATTCCTGCCTACTCACCTCTTTGTTCATTGCCTCCAGATGCACATGATCAGTGTGTGACACCAAACATGATCAGCACATGATCAGTCACATGATGAATGCATGATAAGCCAGGTGATCAGTGCATGATCAATTACGTGATCAGTGCATGATCAGTCATGTGACCAGTACATGGTAGCTGCGTGATCATTGCATGATCAGCCACGTGAGCAGTGCATGATAGCCACGTGATCAGTGCATGATCAGTCACGTGATCAGTGCATGGTCAGTAACGTGTTCAGTGCATGATCAGCCACGTGATCAGTGCATGATCAATTACGTGATCAGTGCATGATCAGTCCCGTGATGAGTGTAGGATCAGCCAAGTGATCAGTGCAAGATAGCTACGTGATCAGTGCATGATCAGCCACGTCATCAGTGCATGATAGCCACGTGAGCAGTGCATACAATTACGTGATCAGTGCATGCGCAATCACGTGATCAGTGCCTGAGAGCCACGTGATCAGTGCATGATTATTCACGTGATAGGTGTGTGATCAGCCACGTGAACAGTGCATGCTCAGT
Organism: Bos taurus; assembly: GCF_002263795.3. Classification (NCBI taxonomy): domain Eukaryota; kingdom Metazoa; phylum Chordata; class Mammalia; order Artiodactyla; family Bovidae; genus Bos; species Bos taurus. The sequence continues at coordinate 20,448 of NW_020191609.1, forward strand.
CACGTGATAAGGGCCTGCTGAGCTGCGTGATTACTGTCTGCTCATCTGCTTGACAATTGCCAGCTGAGCTGTACGATTCCTGCCTGTCATCTCCTTGACAATTGCCACCTGTGCTGCATAATTTCTGCCTGCTCATCTACTTGATTATTGCCAGCTGAGCAGCATGATTTCTCAAAGCTGAGTTCCATGATTATAGCCTGCTGACTGATTCCTGCCTACTCACCTCTTTGTTCATTGCCTCCAGATGCACATGATCAGTGTGTGACACCAAACATGATCAGCACATGATCAGTCACATGATGAATGCATGATAAGCCAGGTGATCAGTGCATGATCAATTACGTGATCAGTGCATGATCAGTCATGTGACCAGTACATGGTAGCTGCGTGATCATTGCATGATCAGCCACGTGAGCAGTGCATGATAGCCACGTGATCAGTGCATGATCAGTCACGTGATCAGTGCATGGTCAGTAACGTGTTCAGTGCATGATCAGCCACGTGATCAGTGCATGATCAATTACGTGATCAGTGCATGGTCACTCACGGGACCAGTACATGGTAGCTACAGATCATTGCATGATCAGCCACGTGATCAGTGCATGATCAATTACGTGATAAGTGCATGATCAGTTACATGAGAAGTGTATGATCAGCCATGTGATCAGTGCATGGTCAGACACGTGAACAGTGTATGATCAGCCACGTGATCAGTGCATGATATCCAAGTGATCAGTGCATGATCAATCACGTGATCAGTGCATGATCAGTCACGTAAACAGTGTATGATCAGCCACGTGATCAGTGCATGATATCCAAGTGATAAGTGCAGGATCAATTACGTGATCAGTGTATGATCAGCCACGTGAACAGTGCATGCTCAGTCACGTGATCAGTGCATGATTAGTCACGTGATCAGTGCATGATCATTCACGTGATCAGTGCATGATCAGCCACATGATCAGTGCATGATCAATTACGTCATCAGTGCATGATCAGTCACGTGACTAGTACATGGTAGCTTCGTGATCAGTGTATGACCAGCCAAGTGATAAGTGCATGATAGCCACGTGATCAGTGCTTGATCAATCACGTGATCAGTGCATGATCAGTCACGTGATCAGTGCATGATCAGCCACGTGATCAGTGCATGATCAATTACGTCATCAGTGCATGATCAGTCACGTGACCAGTACATGGGAGCTGCGTGATCATTGCATGATCAGCCACGTTAGCAGTGCATGATAGCCACATGATCAGTGCATGATCAGTCACGTGATCAGTGCATGATTATTCACGTGTTCAGTGCATGATCAGTCACGTGACCAGTACATGGTAGCTACGTGATCATTGCATGATCAGCCACGTGATCAGTGCATGATAGCCACGTGATCAGTGCATGATCAGTCATGTGATACGTGTGTGATTAGCCACGTGATCAGTGCATGATATCCACGTGATCAGTGCATGATATCCACGTGATCAGTGAATGATAGCCACGTGATTAGTGCATGATAGACACGTGATCAGTGCATGATCAGTCCCGTGATGAGTGTAGGATCAGCCAAGTGATCAGTGCAAGATAGCTACGTGATCAGTGCATGATCAGCCACGTCATCAGTGCATGATAGCCACGTGAGCAGTGCATACAATTACGTGATCAGTGCATGCGCAATCACGTGATCAGTGCCTGAGAGCCACGTGATCAGTGCATGATTATTCACGTGATAGGTGTGTGATCAGCCACGTGAACAGTGCATGCTCAGTCACGTGATAAGGGCCTGCTGAGCTGCGTGATTACTGTCTGCTCATCTGCTTGACAATTGCCAGCTGAGCTGTACGATTCCTGCCTGTCATCTCCTTGACAATTGCCACCTGTGCTGCATAATTTCTGCCTGCTCATCTACTTGATTATTGCCAGCTGAGCAGCATGATTTCTCAAAGCTGAGTTCCATGATTATAGCCTGCTGACTGATTCCTGCCTACTCACCTCTTTGTTCATTGCCTCCAGATGCACATGATCAGTGTGTGACACCAAACATGATCAGCACATGATCAGTCACATGATGAATGCATGATAAGCCAGGTGATCAGTGCATGATCAGTCATGTGATCAGTGCATGATCAGCCACGTGATCAGTGCATGATCAGCCACGTGATCAGTCCATGATCAGTCACGTGATCAGTGCATGATCAGTCACGTGAGCAGTACATGGTAGCTACGTAATCATTGCATGATCAGCCACGTGATCTGTGCATGACAGCCACGTGATCAGTGCCTGATCAATCACGTGATACGAGTGTGATCAGCCACGTGAGCAGTGCATGATATCAGTGCATGATCAGCCACGTGAGCAGTGCATGATCTGTCACGTGACAAGTACATGGTAGCTACGTGATCATTGCATGATCAGCCACGTGATCTGTGCATGATAGCCACGTGATCAGTGCATGATCAGTCACGTGATACCTGTGTGATCAGCCACGTGATCAGTGCAAGATATCCACGTGATCAGTGCAGGATAGCCACGTGATCACTTCATGATTAGTCACGTGATCTGTACATGATCAGTCACGTGATACGTGTCTGATCAGTCACCGGATCAGTGCGTGATGAGCCACGTGATCAGTGCAGGATCAATTACGTGATCAGTGCATGATCAGTCACGAGACCAGTACATGGTTGCTACGTGATCGTTGCATGATCAGACACGTGAGCAGAGCATGATAGCCACGTGATCAGTGCATTATCAATCACATGATCAGTACATGAGCAGTCACGTGAACAGTGCATGTTCAGCCACGTATTCAGTGCATGATAGCCACGTGATCAGTGCATGATCAGTTACGTGAGCAGTGTATTATCAGCCACGTGACCAGTGCATGGTCAGACACGTGAACAGTGTATGATCAGCCACGTGATCAATGCATGATATCCAAGTGATCAGTGCATGATCAATCACGTGATCAGTGTATGATCAGCCACGTGAACAGTGCATTCTCAGTCACGTGATCAGGGCCTGCTGAGCTGCGTGATTACTGTCTGCTCATCTGCTTGACAATTGCCAGCTGAGCTGCACGATTCCTGCCTGTCATCTGCTTGACAATTGCCAGCTGTGCTGTGTAATTCCTGCCTGCTCAGCTGCTTGATTATTGCCAGCTGAGCAGCATGATTCCTCACAGCTGAGTTCCATGATTATTGCCTGCTGACTGTATGATTCGTGCCTACTCAGCTCTTTGCTTATTGCCTCCAGAGGCACATGATCAGTGTATGATAGCAAACATGATCAGTGCATGATCAGTCACATGATCAGCGCCATTAAGTCACGTGATCACTACATGATAGTCATGTGATCAGTCCATGCTCAGTCACGGTATCAGTGCATGATCAGCCACGTGATCAGTGCATGATCTGTCACATGATTAGTGTATGATCATCCACGTGATCAGTGCATGGGCATTCATGTGATCAGTGCATGATATAGACGTGATCAGTGTATGATCAGTCTCGTGATCAGTGCATGATAGCCACGTGATCAGTGCATGATCAGTCACCTGATGGGTGTATGATCATTCACGTGACCTGTATATGGTAGCTACATGATCATTGCATGATCAGCCACGTGAGTAGTGCACGATAGCCACGTGATCACTGCATGATCAGTCAGGTGATCAGTGCATGATCAGTCATGTGACCAGTATATGGTAGCTGCGTGATCATAGCATGATCAGCCACGTGAGGAGTGCATGATAGCCACGTGATCAGTGCATGATCAGACACGAGATCAGTGCATGATCAGTCACGTGATCAGTGCATGATCAGTCACGTGATCAGTGTATGATCAGCCACGTGATCAGTGCATGATCAGCCACATGATCAGTGCATGATCAATTTCGTGATCAGTGCATGATCAGTCACGTGACCAGTACATGGTAGCTACGTGATCATTGCCAGATCAGCCACGTGAGCAGTGCATGATAGCCACGTGATCAGTGCATGATCAGCCATGTGATCAGTGCATGATCAGTCACGTAATCAGTGCATGATCAGTCACGTGATCAGTGCATGATCAGTCACGTGATCAGTGTATGATCAGCCACGTGATCAGTGCATGATCAGCCACATGATCAGTGCATGATCAATTTCGTGATCAGTGCATGATCAGTCACGTGACCAGTACATGGTAGCTACGTGATCATTGCCAGATCAGCCACGTGAGCAGTGCATGATAGCCACGTGATCAGTGCATGATCAGCCATGTGATCAGTGCATGATCAGTCACGTGATCAGTGCATGGTCAGTCACGTGATCAGTGCATGATCATCCACGTGATCAGTGCATGTGGAGTCATGTAGTCAATGCATGATAGCACCGTGATCAGTGCACGATCAGGCACGTGATCAGTGCATGACCAGGCACGTGATCAGTGTATGTCCAGCCAAGTGATCAGTGCATGATAGCCACGTGATCAGTGCATGATCAGCCACATGATCAGTGCATGATCAATTACGTGATCAGTGCATGATCACTCACGTGACCAGTACATGATATCTACGTGATCATTGCATGAACAGCCGCGTGAGCAGTGCATGATAGCCACGTGATCAGTGCATGATCTGTCACATGATCAGTGTATGATCATCCGGGTGATCAGTGCATGGGCAGTCATGTGATCAGTGCATGATATAGACGTGATCAGTGCATGATCAGTCTCGTGATCAGTGTATGATCAGCCAAGTAATCAGTGCATGATAGCCAACTGATCAGTCAAGTGATCAGTGCATGATCAATCACGTTATCAGTGTATGATCAGCCATGTGATCAGTGCATGATCAGCCAAATGATCAGTGCATGATCAATTATGTGATCAGTGCATGATCAGCCACGTGATCAGTGCATGGTCAGTCACGTGATCAGTGCATGATCATCCACGAGATCAGTGCATGTGGAGTCATGTAGACAATGCATGATAGCGCCCTGATCAGTGCACGATCAGTCCCGTGATGAGTGTATGATCAGCCACGTGATCAGTGCAAGATAGCTACGTGATCAGTGCATGATCAGCCACGTCATCAGTGCATGATAGCCACGTGAGCAGTGCATACAATTACGTGATCAGTGCATGCGCAATCACGTGATCAGTGCATGAGAGCCACGTGATCAGTGCATGATTATTCACGTGATAGGTGTGTGATCAGCCACGAGAACAGTGCATGCTCAGTCACGTGATAAGGGCCTGCTGAGCTGCGTGATTACTGTCTGCTCATCTGCTTGATATTTGCCAGCTGAGCTGTACGATTCCTGCCTGTCATCTCCTTGACAATTGCCACCTGTGCTGCATAATTTCTGCCTGCTCATCTACTTGATTATTGCCAGCTGAGCAGCATGATTTCTCAAAGCTGAGTTTCATGATTATAGCCTGCTGACTGATTCCTGCCTACTCACCTCTTTGTTCATTGCCTGCAGATGCACATGATCAGTGTGTGACACCAAACATGATCAGCACATGATCAGTCACATGATGAATGCATGATAAGCCAGGTGATCAGTGCATGATCAATTACGTGATCAGTGCATGATCAGTCATGTGACCAGTACATGGTAGCTGCGTGATCATTGCATGATCAGCCACGTGAGCAGTGCATGATAGCCACGTGATCAGTGCATGATCAGTCACGTGATCAGTGCATGGTCAGTAACGTGTTCAGTGCATGATCAGCCACGTGATCAGTGCATGATCAATTACGTAATCAGTGCATGGTCACTCACGGGACCAGTACATGGTAGCTACAGATCATTGCATGATCAGCCACGTGATCAGTGTATGATCAATTACGTGATAAGTGCATGATCAGTTACATGAGAAGTGTATGATCAGCCATGTGATCAGTGCATGGTCAGACACGTGAACAGTGTATGATCAGCCACGTGATCAGTGCATGATATCCAAGTGATCAGTGCATGATCAATCACGTGATCAGTGCATGATCAGTCACGTAAACAGTGTATGATCAGCCACGTGATCAGTGCATGATATCCAAGTGATAAGTGCAGGATCAATTACGTGATCAGTGTATGATCAGCCACGTGAACAGTGCATGCTCAGTCACGTGATCAGTGCATGATTAGTCACGTGATCAGTGCATGATCATTCACGTGATCAGTGCATGATCAGCCACATGATCAGTGCATGATCAATTACGTCATCAGTGCATGATCAGTCACGTGACCAGTACATGGTAGCTGCGTGATCAGTGTATGACCAGCCAAGTGATCAGTGCATGATAGCCACGTGATCAGTGCTTGATCAGTCACGTGATCAGTGCATGATCAGTCACGTGATCAGTGCATGATCAGCCACGTGATCAGTGCATGATCAATTACGTCATCAGTGCATGATCAGTCACGTGACCAGTACATGGTAGCTGCGTGATCATTGCATGATCAGCCACGTTAGCAGTGCATGATAGCCACATGATCAGTGCATGATCAGTCACGTGACCAGTACATGGTAGCTACGTGATCATTGCATGATCAGCCACGTGATCAGTGCATGATAGCCACGTGATCAGTGCATGATCAGTCATGTGATACGTGTGTGATCAGCCACGTGATCAGTGCATGATATCCACGTGATCAGTGAATGATAGCCACGTGATTAGTGCATGATAGACACGTGATCAGTGCATGATCAGTCCCGTGATGAGTGTAGGATCAGCCAAGTGATCAGTGCAAGATAGCTACGTGATCAGTGCATGATCAGCCACGTCATCAGTGCATGATAGCCACGTGAGCAGTGCATACAATTACGTGATCAGTGCATGCGCAATCACGTGATCAGTGCCTGAGAGCCACGTGATCAGTGCATGATTATTCACGTGATAGGTGTGTGATCAGCCACGTGAACAGTGCATGCTCAGTCACGTGATAAGGGCCTGCTGAGCTGCGTGATTACTGTCTGCTCATCTGCTTGACAATTGCCAGCTGAGCTGTACGATTCCTGCCTGTCATCTCCTTGACAATTGCCACCTGTGCTGCATAATTTCTGCCTGCTCATCTACTTGATTATTGCCAGCTGAGCAGCATGATTTCTCAAAGCTGAGTTCCATGATTATAGCCTGCTGACTGATTCCTGCCTACTCACCTCTTTGTTCATTGCCTCCAGATGCACATGATCAGTGTGTGACACCAAACATGATCAGCACATGATCAGTCACATGATGAATGCATGATAAGCCAGGTGATCAGTGCATGATCAGTCATGTGATCAGTGCATGATCAGCCACGTGATCAGTGCATGATCAGCCACGTGATCAGTCCATGATCAGTCACGTGATCAGTGCATGATCAGTCACGTGAACAGTACATGGTAGCTACGTGATCATTGCATGATCAGCCACGTGATCTGTGCATGACAGCCACGTGATCAGTGCCTGATCAGTCACGTGATACGTGTGTGATCAGCCACGTGAGCAGTGCATGATATCAGTGCATGATCAGCCACGTGAGCAGTGCATGATCAGTCACGTGACAAGTACATGGTAGCTACGTGATCATTGCATGATCAGCCACGTGATCTGTGCATGATAGCCACGTGATCAGTGCATGATCAGTGACGTGATACCTGTGTGATCAGCCACGTGATCAGTGCAAGATATCCACGTGATCAGTGCAGGATAGCCACGTGATCACTTCATGATTAGTCACGTGATCTGTACATGATCAGTCACGTGAAACGTGTCTGATCAGCCACCGGATCAGTGCGTGATGAGCCACGTGATCAGTGCAGGATCAATTACGTGATCAGTGCATGATCAGTCACGAGACCAGTACATGGTTGCTACGTGATCGTTGCATGATCAGACACGTGAGCAGAGCATGATAGCCACGTGATCAGTGCATTATCAATCACATGATCAGTACATGAGCAGTCACGTGAACAGTGCATGTTCAGCCACGTATTCAGTGCATGATAGCCACGTGATCAGTGCATGATCAGTTACGTGAGCATTGTATTATCAGCCACGTGACCAGTGCATGGTCAGACACGTGAACAGTGTATGATCAGCCACGTGATCAATGCATGATATCCAAGTGATCAGTGCATGATCAATCACGTGATCAGTGTATGATCAGCCACGTAAACAGTGCATTCTCAGTCACGTGATCAGGGCCTGCTGAGCTGCGTGATTACTGTCTGCTCATCTGCTTGAAAATTGCCAGCTGAGCTGCACAATTCCTGCCTGTCATCTGCTTGACAATTGCCAGCTGTGCTGTGTAATTCCTGCCTGCTCAGCTGCTTGATTATTGCCAGCTGAGCAGCATGACTCCTCACAGCTGAGTTCCATGATTATTGCCTGCTGACTGTATGATTCGTGCCTACTCAGCTCTTTGCTTATTGCCTCCAGAGGCACATGATCAGTGTATGATAGCAAACATGATCAGTGCATGATCAGTCACATGATCAGCGCCATTAAGTCACGTGATCACTACATGATAGTCATGTGATCAGTCCATGCTGAGTCACGGTATCAGTGCATGGTCAGCCACGTGATCAGTGCATGATCTGTCACATGATTAGTGTATGATCATCCACGTGATCAGTGCATGGGCATTCATGTGATCAGTGCATGATATAGACGTGATCAGTGTATGATCAGTCTCGTGATCAGTGCATGATAGCCACGTGATCAGTGCATGATCAGTCACCTGGTGGGTGTATGATCATTCACGTGACCTGTATATGGTAGCTACATGATCATTGCATGATCAGCCACGTGAGTAGTGCACGATAGCCACGTGATCACTGCATGATCAGTCACGTGATCAGTGCATGATCAGTCATGTGACCAGTACATGGTAGCTGCGTGATCATAGCATGATCAGCCACGTGAGGAGTGCATGATAGCCACGTGATCAGTGCATGATCAGACACGAGATCAGTGCATGATCAGTCACGTGATCAGTGCATGATCAGGCACGTGATCAGTGCATGACCAGGCACGTGATCAGTGTATGTCCAGCCAAGTGATCAGTGCATGATAGCCACGTGATCAGTGCATGATCAGTCACGTGATCAGTGCATGATCAGTCACGTGATCAGTGTATGATCAGCCACGTGATCAGTGCATGATCAGCCACATGATCAGTGCATGATCAATTTCGGGATCAGTGCATGATCAGTCCCGTGACCAGTACATGGTAGCTACGTGATCATTGCCAGATCAGCCACGTGAGCAGTGCATGATAGCCACGTGATCAGTGCATGATCAGCCATGTGATCAGTGCATGATCAGTCACGTGATCAGTGCATGGTCAGTCACGTGATCAGTGCATGATCATCCACGTGATCAGTGCATGTGGAGTCATGTAGTCAATGCATGATAGCGCCCTGATCAGTGCACGATCAGGCACGTGATCAGTGCATGACCAGGCACGTGATCAGTGTATGTCCAGCCAAGTGATCAGTGCATGATAGCCACGTGATCAGTGCATGACCAGGCACGTGATCAGTGCATGATCAGTTACGTGATCAGTGTAGGATCAGCCACGTGATCAGTGCATGATCAGCCACATGATCAGTGCATGATCAATTACGTGATCAGTGCATGATCACTCACGTGACCAGTACATGGTAGCTACGTGATCATTGCATGAACAGCTGCGTGAGCAGTGCACGATAGCCACGTGATCAGTGCATGATCTGTCACATGATCAGTGTATGATCATCCGGGTGATCAGTGCATGGGCAGTAATGTGATCAGTGCATGATATAGACGTGATCAGTGCATGATCAGTCTCGTGATCAGTGTATGATCAGCCAAGTAATCAGTCCATGATAGCCAACTGATCAGTCAAGTGATCAGTGCATGATCAGTCGTGATCAGTGTATGATCAGCCATGTGATCAGTGCATGATCAGCCAAATGATCAGTGCATGATCAATTATGTGATCAGTGCATGATCAGCCACGTGATCAGTGCATGGTCAGTCACGTGATCAGTGCATGATCATCCACGAGATCAGTGCATGTGGAGTCATGTAGACAATGCATGATAGCGCCATGATCAGTGCACGATCAGTCCCGTGATGAGTGTATGATCAGCCACGTGATCAGTGCAAGATAGCTACGTGATCAGTGTATGATCAGCCATGTGATCAGTGCATGATCAGTCAAATGATCAGTGCATGATCAATTATGTGATCAGTGCATGATCAGCCACGTGATCAGTGCATGGTCAGTCACGTGATCAGTGCATGATCATCCACGAGATCAGTGCATGTGGAGTCATGTACACAATGCATGATAGCGCCGTGATCAGTGCACGATCAGTCCCGTGATGAGTGTATGATCAGCCACGTGATCAGTGCATGATAGCCACGTGAGCAGTGCATACAATTACGTGATCAGTGCATGCGCAATCACGTGATCAGTGCCTGAGAGCCACGTGATCAGTGCATGATTATTCATGTGATAAGTGTGTGATCAGGCACGTGAACAGTGCATGCTCAGTCACGTGATAAGGGCCTGCTGAGCTGCGTGATTACTGTCTGCTCATCTGCTTGACAATTGCCAGCTGAGCTGTACGATTCCTGCCTGTCATCTCCTTGACAATTGCCACCAGTGCTGCATAATTTCTGCCTGCTCATCTACTTGATTATTGCCAGCTGAGCAGCATGATTTCTCAAAGCTGAGTTTCATGATTATAGCCTGCTGACTGATTCCTGCCTACTCAGCTCTTTGTTCATTGCCTGCAGATGCACATGATCAGTGTGTGACACCAAACATGATCAGCACATGATCAGTCACATGATGAATGCATGATAAGCCAGGTGATCAGTGCATCATCAATTAGGTGATCAGTGCATGATCAGTCCTGTGACCAGTACATGGTAGCTGCGTGATCATTGCATGATCAGCCACGTGAGCAGTGCATGATAGCCACGTGATCAGTGCATGATCAGTCACGTGATCAGTGCATGATCAGTAACGTGTTCAGTGCATGATCAGCCACGTGATCAGTGCATGATCAATTACGTGATCAGTGCATGGTCACTCACGGGACCAGTACATGGTAGCTACAGATCATTGCATGATCAGCCACGTGATCAGTGCATGATCAATTACGTGATAAGTGCATGATCAGTTACATGAGAAGTGTATGATCAGCCATGTGATCAGTGCATGGTCAGACACGTGAACAGTGTATGATCAGCCACGTGATCAGTGCATGATATCCAAGTGATCAGTGCATGATCAATCACGTGATCAGTGCATGATCAGTCACGTGAACAGTGTATGATCAGCCACGTGATCATTGCATGATATCCAAGTTATAAGTGCAGGATCAATTACGTGATCAGTGTATGATCAGCCACGTGAACAGTGCATGCTCAGTCACATGATCAGTGCATGATCAGTCACGTCATCAGTGCATGATCAGTCACGTGATCAGTGCATGATCAGCCACATGATCAGTGCATGATCAATTACGTCATCAGTGCATGATCAGTCACGTGACCAGTACATGGTAGCTGCGTGATCAGTGTATGACCAGCCAAGTGATCAGTGCATGATAGCCACGTGATCAGTGCATGATCAGTCACGTGATCAGTGCATGATCAGTCACGTGATCAGTGCATGATCAGCCACGTGATCAGTGCATGATCAATTACGTCACCAGTGCATGATCAGTCACGTCATCAGTGCATGATCAGTCACGTGACCAGTACATGGTAGCTGCGTGATCATTGCATGATCAGCCAAGTTAGCACTGCATGATAGCCACATGATCAGTGCATGATCAGTCACGTGATCAGTGCATGATTATTCACGTGTTCAGTGCATGATCAGTCACGTGACCAGTACATGGTAGCTACGTGATCATTGCATGATCAGCCACGTGATCAGTGCATGATAGCCACGTGATCAGTGCATGATCAGTCATGTGATACGTGTGTGATCATCCACGTGATCAGTGTATGATATCCACGTGATCAGTGAATGATAGCCACGTGATTAGTGCATGATAGACACGTGATCAGTGCATGATCAGTCCCGTGATGAGTGTAGGATCAGCCAAGTGATCAGTGCAAGATAGCTACGTGATCAGTGCATGATCAGCCACGTCATCAGTGCATGATAGCCACGTGAGCAGTGCATACAATTACGTGATCAGTGCATGCGCAATCACGTGATCAGTGCCTGAGAGCCACGTGATCAGTGCATGATTATTCACGTGATAGGTGTGTGATCAGCCACGTGAACAGTGCATGCTCAGTCACGTGATAAGGGCCTGCTGAGCTGCGTGATTACTGTCTGCTCATCTGCTTGACAATTGCCAGCTGAGCTGTACGATTCCTGCCTGTCATCTCCTTGACAATTGCCACCTGTGCTGCATAATTTCTGCCTGCTCATCTACTTGATTATTGCCAGCTGAGCAGCATGATTTCTCAAAGCTGAGTTCCATGATTATAGCCTGCTGACTGATTCCTGCCTACTCACCTCTTTGTTCATTGCCTCCAGATGCACATGATCAGTGTGTGACACCAAACATGATCAGCACATGATCAGTCACATGATGAATGCATGATAAGCCAGGTGATCAGTGCATGATCAGTCATGTGATCAGTGCATGATCAGCCACGTGATCAGTGCATGATCAGCCACGTGATCAGTCCATGATCAGTCACGTGATCAGTGCATGATCAGTCACGTGAGCAGTACATGGTAACTACGTGATCATTGCATGATCAGCCACGTGATCTGTGCATGATAGCGACGTGATCAGTGCCTGATCAGTCACGTGATACGTGTGTGATCAGCCACGTGAGCAGTGCATGATATCAGTGCATGATCAGCCACGTGATCAGTGCATGATCAGTCACGTGACAAGTACATGGTAGCTACGTGATCATTGCATGATCAGCCACGTGATCTGTGCATGATAGCCACGTGATCAGTGCATGATCAGTCACGTGATACCTGTGTGATCAGCCACGTGATCAGTGCAAGATATCCACGTGATCAGTGCAGGATAGCCACGTGATCACTTCATGATTAGTCACGTGATCTGTACATGATCAGTCACGTGACCAGTACATGGTAGCTGCGTGATCAGTGTATGACCAGCCAAGTGATCAGTGCATGAGAGCCACGTGATCAGTGCATGATCAGTCACGTGATCAGTGCATGATCAGTCACGTGATCAGTGCATGATCAGCCACATGATCAGTGAATGATCAATTACGTCATCAGTGCATGATCAGTCACGTGACCAGTACATGGTAGCTGCATGATCATTGCATGATCAGCCAAGTTAGCAGTGCATGATAGCCACATGATCAGTGCATGATCAGTCACGTGATCAGTGCATGATTATTCACGTGTTCAGTGCATGATCAGTCACGTGACCAGTACATGGTAGCTACGTGATCATTGCATGATCTGCCACGTGATCAGTGCATGATAGCCACGTGATCAGTGCATGATCAGTCATGTGATACGTGTGTGATCAGCCACGTGATCAGTGCATGATATCCACGTGATCAGTGAATGATAGCCACGTGATTAGTGCATGATAGACACGTGATCAGTGCATGATCATTCACGTGATCAGTGCATGATCAGTCACGTGATCAGTGCATTATCAGCCACGTGATCAGTGCATGATCAGCCACGTGATCAGTCCATGATCAGTCACGTGATCAGTGCCATGATCAGTCACGTGAGCAGTACATGGTAACTACGTGATCATTGCATGATCAGCCACGTGATCTGTGCATGATAGCCACGTGATCAGTGCCTTGATCAGTCACGTGATACGTGTGTGATCAGCCACGTGAGCAGTGCATGATATCAGTACATGATCAGCCACGTGATCAGTGCATGATCAGTCACGTGACAGTAGCAGTGCATGATCAGTGATCAGTGCATGATCAGTCACGTGACAAGTACATGGTAGCTGTGTGATCATTGCATGATCAGCCAAGTTAGCAGTGCATGATAGCCACATGATCAGTGCATGATCAGTCACGTGATCAGTGTATGATTATTCACGTGTTCAGTGCATGATCAGTCACGTGACCAGTACATGGTAGCTACGTGATCATTGCATGATCAGCCACGTGATCAGTGCATGATAGCCACGTGATCAGTGCATGATCAGTCATGTGATACGTGTGTGATCAGCCACGTGATCAGTGCATGATATCCACGTGTTCAGTGAATGATAGCCACGTGATTAGTGCATGATAGACACGTGATCTGTGCATGATCATTCACGTGATCAGTGCATGATCAGTCACGTGATCAGTGCATGATCAGCCATGTGATCAGTGCATGATCAGCCACGTGATCAGTCCATGATCAGTCACGTGATCAGTGCATGATCAGTCACATGAGCAGTACATGGTAGCTACGTGATCATTGCATGATCAGCCACGTGATCTGTGCATGATAGCCACGTGATCAGTGCCTGATCAGTCACGTGATATGTGTGTGATCAGCCACGTGAGCAGTGCATGATATCAGTGCATGATCAGCCACGTGATCAGTGCATGATCAGTCACGTGACAAGTACATGGTAGCTACGTGATCATTGCATGATCAGCTACGTGATCTGTGCATGATAGCCACGTGATCAGTGCATGATCAATCACGTGATACCTGTGTGATCAGCCACGTGATCAGTGCATGATATCCACGTGATCAGTGCAGGATAGCCACGTGATCACTTCATGATTAGTCACGTGGTCTGTACATGATCAGTCACGTGATACGTGTCTGATCAGCCACCGGATCAGTGCGTGATGAGCCACGTGATCAGTGCAGGATCAATTACGTGATCAGTGCATGATCAGTCACGAGACCAGTACATGGTTGCTACGTGTTCGTTGCATGATCAGACATGTGAGCAGAGCATGATAGCCACGTGATCAGTGCATTATCAATCACATGATCAGTACATGAGAAGTCACGTGAACAGTGCATGTTCAGCCACGTATTCAGTGCATGATAGCCACGTGATCAGTGCATGATCAGTTACGTGAGCAGTGTATTATCAGCCACGTGACCAGTGCATGGTCAGCCACGTGAACAGTGCATTCTCAGTCACCTGATCAGGGCCTGCTGAGCTGCGTGATTACTATCTGCTCATCTGCTTGACAATTGCCAGCTGAGCTGCACGATTCCTGCCTGTCATCTGCTTGACAATTGCCAGCTGTGCTGTGTAATTCCTGCCTGCTCAGCTGCTTGATTATTGCCAGCTGAGCAGCATGATTCCTCACAGCTGAGTTCCATGATTATAGCCTGCTGACTGATTCCTGCCTACTCACCTCTTTGTTCATTGCCTCCAGATGCACATGATCAGTGTGTGACACCAAACATGATCAGCACATGATCAGTCACATGATGAATGCATGATAAGCCAGGTGATCAGTGCATGATCAGTCATGTGATCAGTGCATGATCAGCCACGTGATCAGTGCATGATCAGCCACGTGATCAGTCCATGATCAGTCACGTGATCAGTGCATGATCAGTCACGTGAGCAGTACATGGTAGCTACGTGATCATTGCATGATCAGCCACGTGATCTGTGCATGACAGCCACGTGATCAGTGCCTGATCAGTCACGTGATACGTGTGTGATCAGCCACGTGAGCAGTGCATGATATCAGTGCATGATCAGCCACGTGATCAGTGCATGATCAGTCACGTGACAAGTACATGGTAGCTACGTGATCATTGCATGATCAGCCACGTGATCTGTGCATGATAGCCACGTGATCAGTGCATGATCAGTCACGTGATACCTGTGTGATCAGCCACGTGATCAGTGCAAGATATCCACGTGATCAGTGCAGGATAGCCACGTGATCACTTCATGATTAGTCACGTGATCTGTACATGATCAGTCACGTGAAACGTGTCTGATTAGCCACCGGATCAGTGCGTGATGAGCCACGTGATCAGTGCAGGATCAATTACGTGATCAGTGCATGATCAGTCACGAGACCAGTACATGGTTGCTACGTGATCGTTGCATGATCAGACACGTGAGCAGAGCATGATAGCCACGTGATCAGTGCATTATCAATCACATGATCAGTACATGAGCAGTCACGTGAACAGTGCATGTTCAGCCACGTATTCAGTGCATGATAGCCACGTGATCAGTGCATGATCAGTTACATGAGCATTGTATTATCAGCCACGTGACCAGTGCATGGTCAGACACGTGAACAGTGTATGATCAGCCACGTGATCAATGCATGATATCCAAGTGATCAGTGCATGATCAATCACGTGATCAGTGTATGATCAGCCACGTGAACAGTGCATTCTCAGTCACGTGATCAGGGCCTGCTGAGCTGCGTGATTACTGTCTGCTCATCTGCTTGACAATTGCCAGCTGAGCTGCACAATTCCTGCCTGTCATCTGCTTGACAATTGCCAGCTGTGCTGTGTAATTCCTGCCTGCTCAGCTGCTTGATTATTGCCAGCTGAGCAGCATGACTCCTCACAGCTGAGTTCCATGATTATTGCCTGCTGACTGTATGATTCGTGCCTACTCAGCTCTTTGCTTATTGCCTCCAGAGGCACATGATCAGTGTATGATAGCAAACATGATCAGTGCATGATCAGTCACATGATCAGCGCCATTAAGTCACGTGATCACTACATGATAGTCATGTGATCAGTCCATGCTGAGTCACGGTATCAGTGCATGGTCAGCCACGTGATCAGTGCATGATCTGTCACATGATTAGTGTATGATCATCCACGTGATCAGTGCATGGGCATTCATGTGATCAGTGCATGATATAGACGTGATCAGTGTATGATCAGTCTCGTGATCAGTGCATGATAGCCACGTGATCAGTGCATGATCAGTCACCTGGTGGGTGTATGATCATTCACGTGACCTGTATATGGTAGCTACATGATCATTGCATGATCAGCCACGTGAGTAGTGCACGATAGCCACGTGATCACTGCATGATCAGTCACGTGATCAGTGCATGATCAGTCATGTGACCAGTACATGGTAGCTGCGTGATCATAGCATGATCAGCCACGTGAGGAGTGCATGATAGCCACGTGATCAGTGCATGATCAGACACGAGATCAGTGCATGATCAGTCACGTGATCAGTGCATGATCAGGCACGTGATCAGTGCATGACCAGGCACGTGATCAGTGTATGTCCAGCCAAGTGATCAGTGCATGATAGCCACGTGATCAGTGCATGATCAGTCACGTGATCAGTGCATGATCAGTCACGTGATCAGTGTATGATCAGCCACGTGATCAGTGCATGATCAGCCACATGATCAGTGCATGATCAATTTCGGGATCAGTGCATGATCAGTCCCGTGACCAGTACATGGTAGCTACGTGATCATTGCCAGATCAGCCACGTGAGCAGTGCATGATAGCCACGTGATCAGTGCATGATCAGCCATGTGATCAGTGCATGATCAGTCACGTGATCAGTGCATGGTCAGTCACGTGATCAGTGCATGATCACCCACGTGATCAGTGCATGTGGAGTCATGTAGTCAATGCATGATAGCGCCCTGATCAGTGCACGATCAGGCACGTGATCAGTGCATGACCAGGCACGTGATCAGTGTATGTCCAGCCAAGTGATCAGTGCATGATAGCCACGTGATCAGTGCATGACCAGGCACGTGATCAGTGCATGATCAGTTACGTGATCAGTGTAGGATCAGCCACGTGATCAGTGCATGATCAGCCACATGATCAGTGCATGATCAATTACGTGATCAGTGCATGATCACTCACGTGACCAGTACATGGTAGCTACGTGATCATTGCATGAACAGCTGCGTGAGCAGTGCACGATAGCCACGTGATCAGTGCATGATCTGTCACATGATCAGTGTATGATCATCCGTGTGATCAGTGCATGGGCAGTAATGTGATCAGTGCATGATATAGACGTGATCAGTGCATGATCAGTCTCGTGATCAGTGTATGATCAGCCAAGTAATCAGTCCATGATAGCCAACTGATCAGTCAAGTGATCAGTGCATGATCAGTCGTGATCAGTGTATGATCAGCCATGTGATCAGTGCATGATCAGCCAAATGATCAGTGCATGATCAATTATGTGATCAGTGCATGATCAGCCACGTGATCAGTGCATGGTCAGTCACGTGATCAGTGCATGATCATCCACGAGATCAGTGCATGTGGAGTCATGTAGACAATGCATGATAGCGCCGTGATCAGTGCACGATCAATCACATGATCAGTACATGAGCAGTCACGTGAACAGTGCATGTTCAGCCACGTATTCAGTGCATGATAGCCACGTGATCAGTGCATGATCAGTTACATGAGCATTGTATTATCAGCCACGTGACCAGTGCATGGTCAGACACGTGAACAGTGTATGATCAGCCACGTGATCAATGCATGATATCCAAGTGATCAGTGCATGATCAATCACGTGATCAGTGTATGATCAGCCACGTAAACAGTGCATTCTCAGTCACGTGATCAGGGCCTGCTGAGCTGCGTGATTACTGTCTGCTCATCTGCTTGACAATTGCCAGCTGAGCTGCACAATTCCTGCCTGTCATCTGCTTGACAATTGCCAGCTGTGCTGTGTAATTCCTGCCTGCTCAGCTGCTTGATTATTGCCAGCTGAGCAGCATGACTCCTCACAGCTGAGTTCCATGATTATTGCCTGCTGACTGTATGATTCGTGCCTACTCAGCTCTTTGCTTATTGCCTCCAGAGGCACATGATCAGTGTATGATAGCAAACATGATCAGTGCATGATCAGTCACATGATCAGCGCCATTAAGTCACGTGATCACTACATGATAGTCATGTGATCAGTCCATGCTGAGTCACGGTATCAGTGCATGGTCAGCCACGTGATCAGTGCATGATCTGTCACATGATTAGTGTATGATCATCCACGTGATCAGTGCATGGGCATTCATGTGATCAGTGCATGATATAGACGTGATCAGTGTATGATCAGTCTCGTGATCAGTGCATGATAGCCACGTGATCAGTGCATGATCAGTCACCTGGTGGGTGTATGATCATTCACGTGACCTGTATATGGTAGCTACATGATCATTGCATGATCAGCCACGTGAGTAGTGCACGATAGCCACGTGATCACTGCATGATCAGTCACGTGATCAGTGCATGATCAGTCATGTGACCAGTACATGGTAGCTGCGTGATCATAGCATGATCAGCCACGTGAGGAGTGCATGATAGCCACGTGATCAGTGCATGATCAGACACGAGATCAGTGCATGATCAGTCACGTGATCAGTGCATGATCAGGCACGTGATCAGTGCATGACCAGGCACGTGATCAGTGTATGTCCAGCCAAGTGATCAGTGCA
This sequence comes from Bos taurus, assembly GCF_002263795.3. NCBI lineage: Eukaryota > Metazoa > Chordata > Mammalia > Artiodactyla > Bovidae > Bos > Bos taurus. The sequence continues at coordinate 39,852 of NW_020191609.1, forward strand.
TGATAGCCACGTGATCAGTGCATGATCAGTCACGTGATCAGTGCATGATCAGTCACGTGATCAGTGTATGATCAGCCACGTGATCAGTGCATGATCAGCCACATGATCAGTGCATGATCAATTTCGGGATCAGTGCATGATCAGTCCCGTGACCAGTACATGGTAGCTACGTGATCATTGCCAGATCAGCCACGTGAGCAGTGCATGATAGCCACGTGATCAGTGCATGATCAGCCATGTGATCAGTGCATGATCAGTCACGTGATCAGTGCATGGTCAGTCACGTGATCAGTGCATGATCACCCACGTGATCAGTGCATGTGGAGTCATGTAGTCAATGCATGATAGCGCCCTGATCAGTGCACGATCAGGCACGTGATCAGTGCATGACCAGGCACGTGATCAGTGTATGTCCAGCCAAGTGATCAGTGCATGATAGCCACGTGATCAGTGCATGACCAGGCACGTGATCAGTGCATGATCAGTTACGTGATCAGTGTAGGATCAGCCACGTGATCAGTGCATGATCAGCCACATGATCAGTGCATGATCAATTACGTGATCAGTGCATGATCACTCACGTGACCAGTACATGGTAGCTACGTGATCATTGCATGAACAGCTGCGTGAGCAGTGCACGATAGCCACGTGATCAGTGCATGATCTGTCACATGATCAGTGTATGATCATCCGTGTGATCAGTGCATGGGCAGTAATGTGATCAGTGCATGATATAGACGTGATCAGTGCATGATCAGTCTCGTGATCAGTGTATGATCAGCCAAGTAATCAGTCCATGATAGCCAACTGATCAGTCAAGTGATCAGTGCATGATCAGTCGTGATCAGTGTATGATCAGCCATGTGATCAGTGCATGATCAGTCCCGTGATGAGTGTATGATCAGCCACGTGATCAGTGCAAGATAGCTACGTGATCAGTGTATGATCAGCCATGTGATCAGTGGCATGATCAGTCAAATGATCAGTGCATGATCAATTATGTGATCAGTGCATGATCAGCCACGTGATCAGTGCATGGTCAGTCACGTGATCAGTGCATGATCATCCACGAGATCAGTGCATGTGGAGTCATGTACACAATGCATGATAGCGCCGTGATCAGTGCACGATCAGTCCCGTGATGAGTGTATGATCAGCCACGTGATCAGTGCATGATAGCCACGTGAGCAGTGCATACAATTACGTGATCAGTGCATGCGCAATCACGTGATCAGTGCCTAAGAGCCACGTGATCAGTGCATGATTATTCATGTGATAAGTGTGTGATCAGCCACGTGAACAGTGCATGCTCAGTCACGTGATAAGGGCCTGCTGAGCTGCGTGATTACTGTCTGCTCATCTGCTTGACAATTGCCAGCTGAGCTGTACGATTCCTGCCTGTCATCTCCTTGACAATTGCCACCTGTGCTGCATAATTTCTGCCTGCTCATCTACTTGATTATTGCCAGCTGAGCAGCATGATTTCTCAAAGCTGAGTTTCATGATTATAGCCTGCTGACTGATTCCTGCCTACTCAGCTCTTTGTTCATTGCCTGCAGATGCACATGATCAGTGTGTGACACCAAACATGATCAGCACATGATCAGTCACATGATGAATGCATGATAAGCAGGTGATCAGTGCATCATCAATTAGGTGATCAGTGCATGATCAGTCCTGTGACCAGTACATGGTAGCTGCGTGATCATTGCATGATCAGCCACGTGAGCAGTGCATGATAGCCACGTGATCAGTGCATGATCAGTCACGTGATCAGTGCATGATCAGTAACGTGTTCAGTGCATGATCAGCCACGTGATCAGTGCATGATCAATTACGTGATCAGTGCATGGTCACTCACGGGACCAGTACATGGTAGCTACAGATCATTGCATGATCAGCCACGTGATCAGTGCATGATCAATTACGTGATAAGTGCATGATCAGTTACATGAGAAGTGTATGATCAGCCATGTGATCAGTGCATGGTCAGACACGTGAACAGTGTATGATCAGCCACGTGATCAGTGCATGATATCCAAGTGATCAGTGCATGATCAATCACGTGATCAGTGCATGATCAGTCACGTGAACAGTGTATGATCAGCCACGTGATCATTGCATGATATCCAAGTTATAAGTGCAGGATCAATTACGTGATCAGTGTATGATCAGCCACGTGAACAGTGCATGCTCAGTCACATGATCAGTGCATGATCAGTCACGTCATCAGTGCATGATCAGTCACGTGATCAGTGCATGAGCAGCCACATGATCAGTGCATGATCAATTACGTCATCAGTGCATGATCAGTCACGTGACCAGTACATGGTAGCTGCGTGATCAGTGTATGACCAGCCAAGTGATCAGTGCATGATAGCCACGTGATCAGTGCATGATCAGTCACGTGATCAGTGCTTGATCAGTCACGTGATCAGTGCATGATCAGCCACGTGATCAGTGCATGATCAATTACGTCACCAGTGCATGATCAGTCACGTCATCAGTGCATGATCAGTCACGTGACCAGTACATGGTAGCTGCGTGATCATTGCATGATCAGCCAAGTTAGCACTGCATGATAGCCACATGATCAGTGCATGATCAGTCACGTGATCAGTGCATGATTATTCACGTGTTCAGTGCATGATCAGTCACGTGACCAGTACATGGTAGCTACGTGATCATTGCATGATCAGCCACGTGATCAGTGCATGATAGCCACGTGATCAGTGCATGATCAGTCATGTGATACGTGTGTGATCATCCACGTGATCAGTGTATGATATCCACGTGATCAGTGAATGATAGCCACGTGATTAGTGCATGATAGACACGTGATCAGTGCATGATCAGTCCCGTGATGAGTGTAGGATCAGCCAAGTGATCAGTGCAAGATAGCTACGTGATCAGTGCATGATCAGCCACGTCATCAGTGCATGATAGCCACGTGAGCAGTGCATACAATTACGTGATCAGTGCATGCGCAATCACGTGATCAGTGCCTGAGAGCCACGTGATCAGTGCATGATTATTCACGTGATAGGTGTGTGATCAGCCACGTGAACAGTGCATGCTCAGTCACGTGATAAGGGCCTGCTGAGCTGCGTGATTACTGTCTGCTCATCTGCTTGACAATTGCCAGCTGAGCTGTACGATTCCTGCCTGTCATCTCCTTGACAATTGCCACCTGTGCTGCATAATTTCTGCCTGCTCATCTACTTGATTATTGCCAGCTGAGCAGCATGATTTCTCAAAGCTGAGTTCCATGATTATAGCCTGCTGACTGATTCCTGCCTACTCACCTCTTTGTTCATTGCCTCCAGATGCACATGATCAGTGTGTGACACCAAACATGATCAGCACATGATCAGTCACATGATGAATGCATGATAAGCCAGGTGATCAGTGCATGATCAGTCATGTGATCAGTGCATGATCAGCCACGTGATCAGTGCATGATCAGCCACGTGATCAGTCCATGATCAGTCACGTGATCAGTGCATGATCAGTCACGTGAGCAGTACATGGTAGCTACGTGATCATTGCATGATCAGCCACGTGATCTGTGCATGATAGCCACGTGATCAGTGCCTGATCAGTCACGTGATACGTGTGTGATCAGCCACGTGAGCAGTGCATGATATCAGTGCATGATCAGCCACGTGATCAGTGCATGATCAGTCACGTGACAAGTACATGGTAGCTACGTGATCATTGCATGATCAGCCACGTGATCTGTGCATGATAGCCACGTGATCAGTGCATGATCAGTCACGTGATACCTGTGTGATCAGCCACGTGATCAGTGCAAGATATCCACGTGATCAGTGCAGGATAGCCACGTGATCACTTCATGATTAGTCACGTGATCTGTACATGATCAGTCACGTGATACGTGTCTGATCAGCCACCGGATCAGTGCGTGATGAACCACGTGATCAGTGCAGGATCAATTACGTGATCAGTGCATGATCAGTCACGAGACCAGTACATGGTTGCTACGTGATCGTTGAATGATCAGACACGTGAGCAGAGCATGATAGCCACGTGATCAGTGCATTATCAATCACATGATCAGTACATGAGCAGTCACGTGAACAGTGCATGTTCAGCCACGTATTCAGTGCATGATAGCCACGTGATCAGTGCATGATCAGTTACGTGAGCAGTGTATTATCAGCCACGTGACCAGTGCATGGTCAGACACGTGAACAGTGTATGATCAGCCACGTGATCAATGCATGATATCCAAGTGATCAGTGCATGATCAATCACGTGATCAGTGTATGATCAGCCACGTGAACAGTGCATTCTCAGTCACGTGATCAGGGCCTGCTGAGCTGCGTGATTACTGTCTGCTCATCTGCTTGACAATTGCCAGCTGAGCTGCACGATTCCTGCCTGTCATCTGCTTGACAATTGCCAGCTGTGCTGTGTAATTCCTGCCTGCTCAGCTGCTTGATTATTGCCAGCTGAGCAGCATGATTCCTCACAGCTGAGTTCCATGATTATTGCCTGCTGACTGTATGATTCGTGCCTACTCAGCTCTTTGCTTATTGCCTCCAGAGGCACATGATCAGTGTATGATAGCAAACATGATCAGTGCATGATCAGTCACATGATCAGCGCCATTAAGTCACGTGATCACTACATGATAGTCATGTGATCAGTCCATGCTCAGTCACGGTATCAGTGCATGATCAGCCACGTGATCAGTGCATGATCTGTCACATGATTAGTGTATGATCATCCACGTGATCAGTGCATGGGCATTCATGTGATCAGTGCATGATATAGACGTGATCAGTGTATGATCAGTCTCGTGATCAGTGCATGATAGCCACGTGATCAGTGCATGATCAGTCACCTGATGGGTGTATGATCATTCACGTGACCTGTATATGGTAGCTACATGATCATTGCATGATCAGCCACGTGAGTAGTGCACGATAGCCACGTGATCACTGCATGATCAGTCACGTGATCAGTGCATGATCAGTCATGTGACCAGTACATGGTAGCTGCGTGATCATAGCATGATCAGCCACGTGAGGAGTGCATGATAGCCACGTTATCAGTGCACGATCAGACACGAGATCAGTGCATGATCAGTCACGTGATCAGTGCATGATCAGGCACGTGATCAGTGCATGACCAGGCACGTGATCAGTGTATGTCCAGCCAAGTGATCAGTGCATGATAGCCACGTGATCAGTGCATGATCAGTCACGTGATCAGTGCATGATCAGTCACGTGATCAGTGTATGATCAGCCACGTGATCAGTGCATGATCAGCCACATGATCAGTGCATGATCAATTTTGTGATCAGTGCATGATCAGTCACGTGACCAGTACATGGTAGCTACGTGATCATTGCCAGATCAGCCACGTGAGCAGTGCATGATAGCCACGTGATCAGTGCATGATCAGCCATGTGATCAGTGCATGATCAGCCATGTGATCAGTGCATGATCAGCCATGTGATCAGTGCATGATCTGTCACATGATCAGTGTATGATCATCCGGGTGATCAGTGCATGGGCAGTCATGTGATCAGTGCATGATATAGACGTGATCAGTGCATGATCAGTCTCGTGATCAGTGTATGATCAGCCAAGTAATCAGTGCATGATAGCCAACTGATCAGTCAAGTGATCAGTGCATGATCAGTCACGTGATCAGTGTATGATCAGCCATGTCATCAGTGCATGATCAGCCAAATGATCAGTGCATGATCAATTATGTGATCAGTGCATGATCAGCCACGTGATCAGTGCATGGTCAGTCACGTGATCAGTGCATGATCATCCACGAGATCAGTGCATGTGGAGTCATGTAGACAATGCATGATAGCGCCGTGATCAGTGCACGATCAGTCCCGTGATGAGTGTATGATCAGCCACGTGATCAGTGCAAGATAGCTACGTGATCAGTGCATGATCAGCCACGTCATCAGTGCATGATAGCCACGTGAGCAGTGCATACAATTACGTGATCAGTGCATGCGCAATCACGTGATCAGTGCATGAGAGCCACGTGATCAGTGCATGATTATTCACGTGATAGGTGTGTGATCAGCCACGTGAACAGTGCATGCTCAGTCACGTGATAAGGGCCTGCTGAGCTGCGTGATTACTGTCTGCTCATCTGCTTGACAATTGCCAGCTGAGCTGTACGATTCCTGCCTGTCATCTCCTTGACAATTGCCACCTGTGCTGCATAATTTCTGCCTGCTCATCTACTTGATTATTGCCAGCTGAGCAGCATGATTTCTCAAAGCTGAGTTTCATGATTATAGCCTGCTGACTGATTCCTGCCTACTCAGCTCTTTGTTCATTGCCTGCAGATGCACATGATCAGTGTGTGACACCAAACATGATCAGCACATGATCAGTCACATGATGAATGCATGATAAGCCAGGTGATCAGTGCATGATCAATTACGTGATCAGTGCATGATCAGTCATGTGACCAGTACATGGTAGCTGCGTGATCATTGCATGATCAGCCACGTGAGCAGTGCATGATAGCCACGTGATCAGTGCATGATCAGTCACGTGATCAGTGCATGGTCAGTAACGTGTTCAGTGCATGATCAGCCACGTGATCAGTGCATGATCAATTACGTGATCAGTGCATGGTCACTCACGGGACCAGTACATGGTAGCTACAGATCATTGCATGATCAGCCACGTGATCAGTGCATGATCAATTACGTGATAAGTGCATGATCAGTTACATGAGAAGTGTATGATCAGCCATGTGATCAGTGCATGGTCAGACACGTGAACAGTGTATGATCAGCCACGTGATCAGTGCATGATATCCAAGTGATCAGTGCATGATCAATCACGTGATCAGTGTATGCTCAGCCACGTGAAAAGTGCATGATCAGTCACGTGATCAGTGCATGATCAGCCACATGATCAGTGCATGATCAATTACGTCATCAGTGCATGATCAGTCACGTGACCAGTACATGGTAGCTGCGTGATCAGTGTATGACCAGCCAAGTGATCAGTGCATGAGAGCCACGTGATCAGTGCATGATCAGTCACGTGATCAGTGCATGATCAGTCACGTGATCAGTGCATGATCAGCCACATGATCAGTGAATGATCAATTACGTCATCAGTGCATGATCAGTCACGTGACCAGTACATGGTAGCTGCATGATCATTGCATGATCAGCCAAGTTAGCAGTGCATGATAGCCACATGATCAGTGCATGATCAGTCACGTGATCAGTGCATGATTATTCACGTGTTCAGTGCATGATCAGTCACGTGACCAGTACATGGTAGCTACGTGATCATTGCATGATCAGCCACGTGATCAGTGCATGATAGCCACGTGATCAGTGCATGATCAGTCATGTGATACGTGTGTGATCAGCCACGTGATCAGTGCATGATATCCACGTAATCAGTGAATGATAGCCACGTGATTAGTGCATGATAGACACGTGATCAGTGCATGATCATTCACGTGATCAGTGCATGATCAGTCACGTGATCAGTGCATGATCAGCCACGTGATCAGTGCATGATCAGCCACGTGATCAGTCCATGATCAGTCACGTGATCAGTGCATGATCAGTCACGTGAGCAGTACATGGTAACTACGTGATCATTGCATGATCAGCCACGTGATCTGTGCATGATAGCCACGTGATCAGTGCCTGATCAGTCACGTGATACGTGTGTGATCAGCCACGTGAGCAGTGCATGATATCAGTACATGATCAGCCACGTGATCAGTGCATGATCAGTCACGTGACAAGTACATGGTAGCTACGTGATCATTGCATGATCAGCCACGTGATCTGTGCATGATAGCCACGTGATCAGTGCCTGATCAGTCACGTGATACGTGTGTGATCAGCCACGTGAGCAGTGCATGATATCAGTGCATGATCAGCCACGTGATCAGTGCATGATCAGTCACGTGACAAGTACATGGTAGCTGCGTGATCATTGCATGATCAGCCAAGTTAGCAGTGCATGATAGCCACATGATCAGTGCATGATCAGTCACGTGATCAGTGTATGATTATTCACGTGTTCAGTGCATGATCAGTCACGTGACCAGTACATGGTAGCTACGTGATCATTGCATGATCAGCCACGTGATCAGTGCATGATAGCCACGTGATCAGTGCATGATCAGTCATGTGATACGTGTGTGATCAGCCACGTGATCAGTGCATGATATCCACGTGTTCAGTGAATGATAGCCACGTGATTAGTGCATGATAGACACGTGATCTGTGCATGATCATTCACGTGATCAGTGCATGATCAGTCACGTGATCAGTGCATGATCAGCCATGTGATCAGTGCATGATCAGCCACGTGATCAGTCCATGATCAGTCACGTGATCAGTGCATGATCAGTCACATGAGCAGTACATGGTAGCTACGTGATCATTGCATGATCAGCCACGTGATCTGTGCATGATAGCCACGTGATCAGTGCCTGATCAGTCACGTGATATGTGTGTGATCAGCCACGTGAGCAGTGCATGATATCAGTGCATGATCAGCCACGTGATCAGTGCATGATCAGTCACGTGACAAGTACATGGTAGCTACGTGATCATTGCATGATCAGCCACGTGATCTGTGCATGATAGCCACGTGATCAGTGCATGATCAGTCACGTGATACCTGTGTGATCAGCCACGTGATCAGTGCATGATATCCACGTGATCAGTGCAGGATAGCCACGTGATCACTTCATGATTAGTCACGTGGTCTGTACATGATCAGTCACGTGATACGTGTCTGATCAGCCACCGGATCAGTGCGTGATGAGCCACGTGATCAGTGCAGGATCAATTACGTGATCAGTGCATGATCAGTCACGAGACCAGTACATGGTTGCTACGTGTTCGTTGCATGATCAGACATGTGAGCAGAGCATGATAGCCACGTGATCAGTGCATTATCAATCACATGATCAGTACATGAGAAGTCACGTGAACAGTGCATGTTCAGCCACGTATTCAGTGCATGATAGCCACGTGATCAGTGCATGATCAGTTACGTGAGCAGTGTATTATCAGCCACGTGACCAGTGCATGGTCAGCCACGTGAACAGTGCATTCTCAGTCACCTGATCAGGGCCTGCTGAGCTGCGTGATTACTATCTGCTCATCTGCTTGACAATTGCCAGCTGAGCTGCACGATTCCTGCCTGTCATCTGCTTGACAATTGCCAGCTGTGCTGTGTAATTCCTGCCTGCTCAGCTGCTTGATTATTGCCAGCTGAGCAGCATGATTCCTCACACCTGAGTTCCATGATTATAGCCTGCTGACTGATTCCTGCCTACTCACCTCTTTGTTCATTGCCTCCAGATGCACATGATCAGTGTGTGACACCAAACATGATCAGCACATGATCAGTCACATGATGAATGCATGATAAGCCAGGTGATCAGTGCATGATCAGTCATGTGATCAGTGCATGATCAGCCACGTGATCAGTGCATGATCAGCCACGTGATCAGTCCATGATCAGTCACGTGATCAGTGCATGATCAGTCACGTGAGCAGTACATGGTAGCTACGTGATCATTGCATGATCAGCCACGTGATCTGTGCATGATAGCCACGTGATCAGTGCCTGATCAGTCACGTGATACGTGTGTGATCAGCCACGTGAGCAGTGCATGATATCAGTGCATGATCAGCCACGTGAACAGTGCATTCTCAGTCAGGTGATCAGGGCCTGCTGAGCTGCGTGATTAGTGTCTGCTCATCTGCTTGACAATTGCCAGCTGAGCTGCACGATTCCTGCCTGTCATCTGCTTGACAATTGCCAGCTGTGCTGTGTAATTCCTGCCTGCTCAGCTGCTTGATTATTGCCAGCTGAGCAGCATGATTCCTCACAGCTGAGTTCCATGATTATTGCCTGCTGACTGTATGATTCGTGCCTACTCAGCTCTTTGCTTATTGCCTCCAGAGGCACATGATCAGTGTATGATAGCAAACATGATCAGTGCATGATCAGTCACATGATCAGCGCCATTAAGTCACGTGATCACTACATGATAGTCATGTGATCAGTCCATGCTCAGTCACGGTATCAGTGCATGATCAGCCACGTGATCAGTGCATGATCTGTCACATGATTAGTGTATGATCATCCACGTGATCAGTGCATGGGCATTCATGTGATCAGTGCATGATATAGACGTGATCAGTGTATGATCAGTCACGTGATCAGTGCATGATCAGTCATGTGACCAGTATATGGTAGCTGCGTGATCATAGCATGATCAGCCACGTGAGGAGTGCATGATAGCCACGTGATCAGTGCATGATCAGACACGAGATCAGTGCATGATCAGTCACGTGATCAGTGCATGATCAGGCACGTGATCAGTGCATGACCAGGCACGTGATCAGTGTATGTCCAGCCAAGTGATCAGTGCATGATAGCCACGTGATCAGTGCATGATCAGTCACGTGATCAGTGCATGTTCAGTCACGTGATCAGTGTATGATCAGCCACGTGATCAGTGCATGATCAGCCACATGATCAGTGCCTGATCAATTTCGTGATCAGTGCATGATCAGTCACGTGACCAGTACATGGTAGCTACGTGATCATTGCCAGATCAGCCACGTGAGCAGTGCATGATAGCCACGTGATCAGTGCATGATCAGCCATGTGATCAGTGCATGATCAGTCACGTGATCAGTGCATGGTCAGTCACGTGATCAGTGCATGATCATCCACGTGATCAGTGCATGTGGAGTCATGTAGTCAATGCATGATAGCGCCCTGATCAGTGCACGATCAGGCACGTGATCAGTGCATGACCAGGCACGTGATCAGTGTATGTCCAGCCAAGTGATCAGTGCATGATAGCCACGTGATCAGTGCATGACCAGGCACGTGATCAGTGCATGATCAGTTACGTGATCAGTGTAGCATCAGCCATGTGATCAGTGCATGATCAGCCACATGATCAGTGCATGATCAATTACGTGATCAGTGCATGATCACTCACGTGACCAGTACATGGTAGCTACGTGATCATTGCATGAACAGCCGCGTGAGCAGTGCATGATAGCCACGTGATCAGTGCATGATCTGTCACATGATCAGTGTATGATCATCCGGGTGATCAGTGCATGGGCAGTCATGTGATCAGTGCATGATATAGACGTGATCAGTGCATGATCAGCCACATGATCAGTGCATGATCAATTACGTGATCAGTGCATGATCACTCACGTGACCAGTACATGGTAGCTACATGATCATTGCATGATCAGCCACGTGAGCAGTGCATGATAGCCACGTGATCAGTGCATGATCAGACACGAGATCAGTGCATGATCAGTCACGTGATCAGTGCATGATCAGCCACGTGATCAGTGCATGATCAGTCACAGGATCAGTGCATGATCAGTCACGTGATAGGTGTGTGATCAGCCACGTGAACAGTGCACACTCAGTCACGTGTTCAGGGCCTGCTGAGCTGCGTGATTACTGTCTGCTCATCTGCTTGACAATTGCCAGCTGAGCTGCACGATTCCTGTCTGTCATCTGCTTGACAATTGCCACCTGTGCTGCATAATTCCTGCCTGCTCATCTACTTGATTATTGCCAGCTGAGCAGCATGATTTCTCAGAGCTGAGTTCCATGATTATAGCCTGCTGACTGATTCCTGCCTACTCAGCTCTTTGTTCATTGCCTCCAGATGCACATGATCAGTGTGTGACACCAAACATGATCAGCACATGATCAGTCACATGATGAATGCATGATAAGCCAGGTGATCAGTGCATGATCAATTACGTGATCAGTGCATGATCACTCACGTGACCAGTACATGGTAGCTACATGATCATTGCATGATCAGCCACGTGAGCAGTGCATGATAGCCACGTGATCAGTGCATGATCAGACACGAGATCAGTGCATGATCAGTCACGTGATCAGTGCATGATCAGCCACGTGATCAGTGCATGATCAGTCACAGGATCAGTGCATGATCAGTCACGTGATAGGTGTGTGATCAGCCACGTGAACAGTGCACACTCAGTCACGTGTTCAGGGCCTGCTGAGCTGCGTGATTACTGTCTGCTCATCTGCTTGACAATTGCCAGCTGAGCTGCACGATTCCTGTCTGTCATCTGCTTGACAATTGCCACCTGTGCTGCATAATTCCTGCCTGCTCATCTACTTGATTATTGCCAGCTGAGCAGCATGATTTCTCAGAGCTGAGTTCCATGATTATAGCCTGCTGACTGATTCCTGCCTACTCAGCTCTTTGTTCATTGCCTCCAGATGCACATGATCAGTGTGTGACACCAAACATGATCAGCACATGATCAGTCACATGATGAATGCATGATAAGCCAGGTGATCAGTGCATGATCAATTACGTGGTCAGTGCAAGATCAGTCATGTGACCAGTACATGGTAGCTGCGTGATCACTGCATGATCAGCCACGTGAGCAGTTCATGATAGCCACGTGATCAGTGCATGATCAGTCACGTGATCTGTGCATGATCAGTCACGTGTTCAGTGCATCATCAGCCACGTGATCAGTGAATGATCAATTACGTGATCAGTGCATGGTCACTCACGGGACCAGTACATGGTAGCTACGTGATCATTACATGATCAGCCACGTGATCAGTGCATGATCAATTACGTGATCAGTGCATGATCAGTTACGTGAGCAGTGTATGATCAGCCACGTGATCAGTGCATGGTCAGACACGTGAACAGTGTATGATTAGCCACGTGATCAGTGCATGATATCCAAGTGATCAGTGCTTGATCAATCACGTGATCAGTGTATGATCAGCCAGGTGAACAGTGCATGCTCAGTCACGTGATCAGGGACTGCTGAGCTGCGTGATTCCTGTCTGCTCATCTGCTTGACAATTGCCAGCTGAGCTGCACGATTCCTGCCTGTCATCTGCTTGACAATTGCCAGCTGTGCTGTGTAATTCCTGCCTGCTCAGCTGCTTGATTATTGCCAGCTGAGCAGCATGATTCCTCACAGCTGAGTTCCATGATTATTGCCTGCTGACTGTTTGATTCATGCCTACTCAGCTCTTTGTTTATTGCCTCCAGAGGCACATGATCAGTGTGTGATAGCAAACATGCTCAGCGCATGATCAGTCACATGGTCAGCGCCATTAAGTCACGTGATCACTACATGATAGTCATGTGATCAGTCCATGCTCAGTCACGGTATCAGTGCATGATCAGCCACGTGATCAGTGCATGATAGCCACGTGATCATTGCATGATAGCCACGTGATCAGTGCATGATCAGCCAGGTGATCAGTGAATGATTGCTACGTGATCAGTTCATGATTAGTCACGTGATCTGTGCATGACCAGGCAGGTGATCAGTGTATGATCAGCCACGTGAACAGTGCATGATAGCCACGTGATCAGTGCATGATCAGTCACCTGATGGGTGTATGATCTGTCACGTGACCGGTACATGGTAGCTACATGATCATTGCATGATCAGCCACGTGAGTAGTGCATGATAGCCAGGTGATCAGTGCATGATCTGTGACGTGATCAGTGCATGATCAGTCATGTAATCTGTGCATGACCAGGCACGTGATCAGTGTATGACCAGCCATGTGATCAGTGCATTAAAGCCACGTGATCAGTGCATGATAAGTCACGTGATCAGTGCATGATCAGTTAAGTGATCAGTGCATGATCAGCCACATGATCAGTGCATGATCAATTACGTCATCAGTGCATGATCAGTCACGTGACCAGTACATGGTAGCTGCGTGATCAGGGTATGACCAGCCAAGTGATCAGTGCATGATAGCCACGTGATCAGTGCATGATCAGTCACGGGATCAGTGCATGATGAGCCACGTGATCAGTGCTGGATCAATTACATGATCAGTGCATGATCACTCAGGTGACCAGTACATGGTTGCTACATGATCATTGCATGATCACCCACTTGAGGAGAGCATGATAGCCATGTGATCAGTGCATGATCAGTCACGTGATCAGTACATGATCAGTCACGGGAACAGTGCATGATCATTTACGTGATCTGTGCATGATCATTCACGTGACCAGTATATGGTAGCGACGTGATCATTGCATGACCAGCCACGTGAGCAGTGCATGATAGCCACGTGATGTGTGCATGATCAGTCACGTGATCAGTGCATGATCAGCCACGTGATCAGTGCATGACCCGTCACGTGATTAGTGCATGATCAGCCACGTGATCAGTGCATGATCAATTACGTGATTAGTGCATGATCAGTCACGTGACCAGTACATGGTAGCTACATGATCATTGCATGATCAGCCACGTGATCAGTGCATGATCAATTACGTGATTTGTGCATGATCAGTCACGTGACCAGTACATGGTAGCTACGTGATCATTGCATGATCAGCCACGTGATCAGTGCATGATCAGTCACGTGATCAGTGTATGATCAGCCACGTGATCAGTGCATGATCAATTACGTGATCAGTGCATGATAGTCACGTGACCAGTACATGGTAGCTACGTGATCATTACATGATCTGCCATGTGAACCTTGCATGAGAGCAACGAGATCAGTGCATGATCAGTCACGTGATCAGTGCATGATCAGTCACGTGAACAGTGCATGATAAGTCACCTGATCAGTGTATGATCAATTACGTGCTCAGTGCATGATCACTCACGTGACCAGTACATGGTAGCTACGTGATCATTGCATGGTCAGCCACGTGAGCAGTGCATGATAGCCGCGTGATCACTGCATGATCTGTCACATGATCAGTGTATGTTTATCCACGTGATTAGTGCATGATAGCCACGTGATCAGTGCATGATCAGTCACGTGATACGTGTGTGATCAGCCACGTGATCAGTGCATGATGAGTCAGGTGATCAGTGCAGGATTAATTTCGTGATCAGTGCATGATCAGTCACGTGACCAGTACATGGTTGCTACGTGATCATTGCATGATCAGCCACGTGAGCAGTGCATGATAGCCACGTGATCAGTGCATGATCAGTCACGTGATCAGTACATGATCAGTCAACTGAACAGTGCATGATCATTTACGTGATCTGAGCATGATCAGTCACGTGACCAGTATATGGTAGCTACGTGAACATTGCATGACCAGCCAGGTGAGAAGTGCATGATAGCCACGTGATGTGTGCATGATCAGTTACGTGAGCAGAGTATGATCAGCCACGTGATCAGTGCATGAGTGCCACGTGATCAGTGCATGATCAGTCACGTGACAGGTGTGTGGTAAGCCACGTGAACAATGCATGTTCAGCCACGTGATCAATGCATGATATCCACGTGATCAGTGCATGATCAGTTCCATGAACAGTGTGTGATCAGCCACGTGAGCAGTGCATGGTCAGACAGGTGAACAGTGTATGATCAGTCACGTGACCAGTATATGGTAGCTACGTGATCATTGCATGATCAGCCATGTGATCTGTGCATGATAGCCACGTGATCACTGCATGATAGCCACGTGATCAGTGCATGATCAGTCACGTGATCAGTGCATGATCAGCCACGTGATCAGTGCATGACGAGGCACGTGATCAGTATGACCAGCCAAGTGATCAGTGCATGATAGCCACGTGATCAGTGCATGATCAGTCACGTGATCAGTGCATGATCAGTCACGTGATCAGTGTATGATCAGCCACGTGATCAGTGCATGATCAGCCACATGACCAGTGCATGATCAATTACGTGATCAGTGCATGATCATTCACGTGACCAGTACATGGTAGCTACGTGATCATTGCATGATCAGCCACGTGAGCAGTGCGTGATAGCCACATGATCAGTGCATGATCAGCCACGTGATCAGTGCATGATCAGTCACGTGATCAGTGCATGGTCAGTCACGTGATCAGTGCATGATCATCCACGTGATCAGTGCAGGTGGAGTCATGTAGTCAATGCCTGATAGCGCCATAATCAGTGCACGATCAGTCCCGTGATAAGTGTATGATCAGCCAAGTGATCAGTGCAAGATAGCTACGTGATCAGTGCATGATCAGTCACATGAAAAGTGCATGATCAGCCACGTCATCAGTGCATGATAGCCACGTGAGCAGTGCATACAATTACGTGGTCAGTGAATGCGCAATCACGTGATCAGTGCATGAGAGCCACGTGATCAGTGCATGATCATTCACGTGATAGGTGTGTGATCAGTGACGTGAACAGTGCATGCTCAGTCACGTGATCAGGGCCTGCTGAGCTGCGTGATTACTGTCTGCTCATCTGCTTGACAATTGCCAGCTGAGCTGTACGATTCCTGTCTGTCATCTCCTTGACAATTGCCACCTGTGCTGCATAATTCCTGCCTGCTCATCTACTTGATTATTGCCAGCTGAGCAGCATGATTTCTCAGAGCTGAGTTCCATGATTATAGCCTGCTGACTGATTCCTGCCTACTCAGCTCTTTGTTCATTGCCTCCAGATGCACATGATCAGTGTGTGACACCAAACATGATCAGCACATGATCAGTCACATGATGAATGCATGATAAGCCAGGTGATCAGCACATGATCAATTACGTGATCAGTGCATGATCAGTCATGTGACCAGTACATGGTAGCTGCGTGATCACTGCATGATCAGCCACGTGAGCAGTGCATGATAGCCACGTGATCAGTGCATGATCAGTCACGTGATCTGTGCATGATCAGTCACGTGTTCAGTGCATGATCAGCCACGTGATCAGTGAATGATCAATTACGTGATCAGTGCATGATCAGTCACGGGACCAGTACATGGTAGCTACGTGATCATTACATGATCAGCCACGTGATCAGTGCATGATCAATTACGTGATCAGTGCATGATCAGTTACGTGAGCAGTGTATGATCAGCCACGTGATCAGTGCATGATATCCAAGTGATCAGTGCTTGATCAATCACGTGATCAGTGTATGATCAGCCAGGTGAACAGTGCATGCTCAGTCACGTGATCAGGGACTGCTGAGCTGCGTGATTCCTGTCTGCTCATCTGCTTGACAATTGCCAGCTGAGCTGCACGATTCCTGCCTGTCATCTGCTTGACAATTGCCAGCTGTGCTGTGTAATTCCTGCCTGCTCAGCTGCTTGATTATTGCCAGCTGAGCAGCATGATTCCTCACAGCTGAGTTCCATGATTATTGCCTGCTGACTGTTTGATTCATGCCTACTCAGCTCTTTGTTTATTGCCTCCAGAGGCACATGATCAGTGTGTGATAGCAAACATGCTCAGCGCATGATCAGTCACATGGTCAGCGCCATTAAGTCACGTGATCACTACATGATAGTCATGTGATCAGTCCATGCTCAGTCACGGTATCAGTGCATGATCAGCCACGTGATCAGTGCATGATAGCCACGTGATCATTGCATGATAGCCACGTGATCAGTGCATGATCAGCCAGGTGATCAGTGAATGATTGCTATGTGATCAGTTCATGATTAGTCACGTGATCTGTGCATGACCAGGCAGGTGATCAGTGTATGATCAGCCACGTGAACAGTGCTTGATAGCCACGTGATCAGTGCATGATCAATTACGTGATCAGTGCATGATAGTCACGTGACCAGTACATGGTAGCTACGTGATCATTACATGATCAGCCATGTGAACCTTGCATGATAGCAACGAGATCAGTGCATGATCAGTCACGTGAACAGTGCATGATAAGTCACCTGATCAGTGTATGATCAATTACGTGCTCAGTGCATGATCACTCACGTGACCAGTACATGGTAGCTACGTGATCATTGCATGGTCAGCCACGTGAGCAGTGCATGATAGCCGCGTGATCACTGCATGATCTGTCACATGATCAGTGTATGTTTATCCACGTGATTAGTGCATGATAGCCACGTGATCAGTGCATGATCAGTCACGTGATACGTGTGTGATCAGCCACATGATCAGTGCATGATGAGTCAGGTGATCAGTGCAGGATTAATTACGTGATCAGTGCATGATCAGTCACGTGACCAGTACATGGTTGCTACGTGATCATTGCATGATCAGCCACGTGAGCAGTGCATCATAGCCACGTGATCAGTGCATGATCAGTCACGTGATCAGTACATGATCAGTCAACTGAACAGTGCATGATCATTTACGTGATCTGAGCATGATCAGTCAAGTGACCAGTATATGGTAGCTACGTGAACATTGCATGACCAGCCAGGTGAGAAGTGCATGATAGCCACGTGATGTGTGCATGATCAGTTACGTGAGCAGAGTATGATCAGCCACGTGATCAGTGCATGAGTGCCACGTGATCAGTGCATGATCAGTCACGTGACAGGTGTGTGGTAAGCCACGTGAACAATGCATGTTCAGCCACGTGATCAATGCATGATATCCACCTGATCAGTGCATGATCAGTTACATGAACAGTGTGTGATCAGCCACGTGAGCAGTGCATGGTCAGACAGGTGAACAGTGTATGATCAGTCACGTGACCAGTATATGGTAGCTACGTGAACATTGCATGACCAGCCAGGTGAGAAGTGCATGATAGCCACGTGATGTGTGCATGATCAGTTACGTGAGCAGAGTATGATCAGCCACGTGATCAGTGCATGATCAGTCACGTGACAGGTGTGTGGTAAGCCACGTGAACAATGCATGTTCAGCCACGTGATCAATGCATGATATCCACGTGATCAGTGCATGATCAGTTCCATGAACAGTGTGTGATCAGCCACGTGAGCAGTGCATGGTCAGACAGGTGAACAGTGTATGATCAGTCACGTGACCAGTATATGGTAGCTACGTGATCATTGCATGATCAGCCATGTGATCTGTGCATGATAGCCACGTGATCACTGCATGATAGCCACGTGATCAGTGCATGATCAGTCACGTGATCAGTGCATGATCAGCCACGTGATCAGTGCATGACGAGGCACGTGATCAGTATGACCAGCCAAGTGATCAGTGCATGATAGCCACGTGATCAGTGCATGATCAGTCACGTGATCAGTGCATGATCAGTCACGTGATCAGTGTATGATCAGCCACGTGATCAGTGCATGATCAGCCACATGACCAGTGCATGATCAATTACGTGATCAGTGCATGATCATTCACGTGACCAGTACATGGTAGCTACGTGATCATTGCATGATCAGCCACGTGAGCAGTGCGTGATAGCCACGTGATCAGTGCATGATCAGCCACGTGATCAGTGCATGATCAGTCACGTGATCAGTGCATGGTCAGTCACGTGATCAGTGCATGATCATCCACGTGATCAGTGCAGGTGGAGTCATGTAGTCAATGCCTGATAGCGCCATAATCAGTGCACGATCAGTCCCGTGATGAGTGTATGATCAGCCAAGTGATCAGTGCAAGATAGCTACGTGATCAGTGCATGATCAGTCACATGAAAAGTGCATGATCAGCCACGTCATCAGTGCATGATAGCCACGTGAGCAGTGCATACAATTACGTGGTCAGTGAATGCGCAATCACGTGATCAGTGCATGAGAGCCACGTGATCAGTGCATGATCAGTCACCTGATGGGTGTATGATCTGTCACGTGACCGGTACATGGTAGCTACATGATCATTGCATGATCAGCCACGTGAGTAGTGCATGATAGCCAGGTGATCAGTGCATGATCTGTGACGTGATCAGTGCATGATCAGTCATGTAATCTGTGCATGACCAGGCACGTGATCAGTGTATGACCAGCCATGTGATCAGTGCATTAAAGCCACGTGATCAGTGCATGATAAGTCACGTGATCAGTGCATGATCAGTTAAGTGATCAGTGCATGATCAGCCACATGATCAGTGCATGATCAATTACGTCATCAGTGCATGATCAGTCACGTGACCAGTACATGGTAGCTGCGTGATCAGGGTATGACCAGCCAAGTGATCAGTGCATGATAGCCACGTGATCAGTGCATGATCAGTCACGGGATCAGTGCATGATGAGCCACGTGATCAGTGCTGGATCAATTACATGATCAGTGCATGATCACTCAGGTGACCAGTACATGGTTGCTACATGATCATTGCATGATCACCCACTTGAGGAGAGCATGATAGCCATGTGATCAGTGCATGATCAGTCACGTGATCAGTACATGATCAGTCACGGGAACAGTGCATGATCATTTACGTGATCTGTGCATGATCATTCACGTGACCAGTATATGGTAGCGACGTGATCATTGCATGACCAGCCACGTGAGCAGTGCATGATAGCCACGTGATGTGTGCATGATCAGTCACGTGATCAGTGCATGATCAGCCACGTGATCAGTGCATGACCCGTCACGTGATTAGTGCATGATCAGCCACGTGATCAGTGCATGATCAATTACGTGATTAGTGCATGATCAGTCACGTGACCAGTACATGGTAGCTACATGATCATTGCATGATCAGCCACGTGATCAGTGCATGATCAATTACGTGATTTGTGCATGATCAGTCACGTGACCAGTACATGGTAGCTACGTGATCATTGCATGATCAGCCACGTGATCAGTGCATGATCAGCCACGTGATCAGTGCATGACGAGGCACGTGATCAGTATGACCAGCCAAGTGATAAGTGCATGATAGCCACGTGATCAGTGCATGATCAGTCACGTGATCAGTGCATGATCAGTCACGTGATCAGTGTATGATCAGCCACGTGATCAGTGCATGATCAGCCACATGACCAGTGCATGATCAATTACGTGATCAGTGCATGATCAGTCTCGTGACCAGTACATGGTAGCTACATGATCATTGCATGATCAGCCACGTGATCAGTGCATGATCAATTACGTGATTTGTGCATGATCAGTCACGTGACCAGTACATGGTAGCTACGTGATCATTGCATGATCAGCCACGTGATCAGTGCATGATCAGTCACGTGATCAGTGTATGATCAGCCACGTGATCAGTGCATGATCAATTACGTGATCAGTGCATGATAGTCACGTGACCAGTACATGGTAGCTACGTGATCATTACATGATCTGCCATGTGAACCTTGCATGAGAGCAACGAGATCAGTGCATGATCAGTCACGTGATCAGTGCATGATCAGTCACGTGAACAGTGCATGATAAGTCACCTGATCAGTGTATGATCAATTACGTGCTCAGTGCATGATCACTCACGTGACCAGTACATGGTAGCTACGTGATCATTGCATGGTCAGCCACGTGAGCAGTGCATGATAGCCGCGTGATCACTGCATGATCTGTCACATGATCAGTGTATGTTTATCCACGTGATTAGTGCATGATAGCCACGTGATCAGTACATGATCAATTACGTGATCAGTGCATGATCATTCACGTGACCAGTACATGGTAGCTACGTGATCATTGCATGATCAGCCATGTGAGCAGTGCGTGATAGCCACGTGATCAGTGCATGATCAGCCACGTGATCAGTGCATGATCAGTCACGTGATCAGTGCATGGTCAGTCACGTGATCAGTGCATGATCATCCACGTGATCAGTGCAGGTGGAGTCATGTAGTCAATGCCTGATAGCGCCATAATCAGTGCACGATCAGTCCCGTGATGAGTGTATGATCAGCCAAGTGATCAGTGCAAGATAGCTACGTGATCAGTGCATGATCAGTCACATGAAAAGTGCATGATCAGCCACGTCATCAGTGCATGATAGCCACGTGAGCAGTGCATACAATTACGTGGTCAGTGAATGCGCAATCACGTGATCAGTGCATGAGAGCCACGTGATCAGTGCATGATCAGTCACCTGATGGGTGTATGATCTGTCACGTGACCGGTACATGGTAGCTACATGATCATTGCATGATCAGCCACGTGAGTAGTGCATGATAGCCAGGTGATCAGTGCATGATCTGTGACGTGATCAGTGCATGATCAGTCATGTAATCTGTGCATGACCAGGCACGTGATCAGTGTATGACCAGCCATGTGATCAGTGCATTAAAGCCACGTGATCAGTGCATGATAAGTCACGTGATCAGTGCATGATCAGTTAAGTGATCAGTGCATGATCAGCCACATGATCAGTGCATGATCAATTACGTCATCAGTGCATGATCAGTCACGTGACCAGTACATGGTAGCTGCGTGATCAGTGTATGACCAGCCAAGTGATCAGTGCATGATAGCCATGTGATCAGTGCATGATCAGTCACGGGATCAGTGCATGATGAGCCACGTGATCAGTGCTGGATCAATTACATGATCAGTGCATGATCACTCAGGTGACCAGTACATGGTTGCTACATGATCATTGCATGATCACCCACTTGAGGAGAGCATGATAGCCATGTGATCAGTGCATGATCAGTCACGTGATCAGTACATGATCAGTCACGGGAACAGTGCATGATCATTTACGTGATCTGTGCATGATCATTCACGTGACCAGTATATGGTAGCGACGTGATCATTGCATGACCAGCCACGTGAGCAGTGCATGATAGCCACGTGATGTGTGCATGATCAGTCACGTGATCAGTGCATGATCAGCCACGTGATCAGTGCATGACCCGTCACGTGATTAGTGCATGATCAGCCACGTGATCAGTGCATGATCAATTACGTGATTAGTGCATGATCAGTCACGTGACCAGTACATGGTAGCTACATGATCATTGCATGATCAGCCACGTGATCAGTGCATGATCAATTACGTGATTTGTGCATGATCAGTCACGTGACCAGTACATGGTAGCTACGTGATCATTGCATGATCAGCCACGTGATCAGTGCATGATCAGTCACGTGATCAGTGTATGATCAGCCACGTGATCAGTGCATGATCAATTACGTGATCAGTGCATGATAGTCACGTGACCAGTACATGGTAGCTACGTGATCATTACATGATCTGCCATGTGAACCTTGCATGAGAGCAACGAGATCAGTGCATGATCAGTCACGTGATCAGTGCATGATCAGTCACGTGAACAGTGCATGATAAGTCACCTGATCAGTGTATGATCAATTACGTGCTCAGTGCATGATCACTCACGTGACCAGTACATGGTAGCTACGTGATCATTGCATGGTCAGCCACGTGAGCAGTGCATGATAGCCGCGTGATCACTGCATGATCTGTCACATGATCAGTGTATGTTTATCCACGTGATTAGTGCATGATAGCCACGTGATCAGTGCATGATCAGTCACGTGATACGTGTGTGATCAGCCACGTGATCAGTGCATGATGAGTCAGGTGATCAGTGCAGGATTAATTTCGTGATCAGTGCATGATCAGTCACGTGACCAGTACATGGTTGCTACGTGATCATTGCATGATCAGCCACGTGAGCAGTGCATGATAGCCACGTGATCAGTGCATGATCAGTCACGTGATCAGTACATGATCAGTCAACTGAACAGTGCATGATCATTTACGTGATCTGAGCATGATCAGTCACGTGACCAGTATATGGTAGCTACGTGAACATTGCATGACCAGCCAGGTGAGAAGTGCATGATAGCCACGTGATGTGTGCATGATCAGTTACGTGAGCAGAGTATGATCAGCCACGTGATCAGTGCATGATCAGTCACGTGACAGGTGTGTGGTAAGCCACGTGAACAATGCATGTTCAGCCACGTGATCAATGCATGATATCCACGTGATCAGTGCATGATCAGTTCCATGAACAGTGTGTGATCAGCCACGTGAGCAGTGCATGGTCAGACAGGTGAACAGTGTATGATCAGTCACGTGACCAGTATATGGTAGCTACGTGATCATTGCATGATCAGCCATGTGATCTGTGCATGATAGCCACGTGATCACTGCATGATAGCCACGTGATCAGTGCATGATCAGTCACGTGATCAGTGCATGATCAGCCACGTGATCAGTGCATGACGAGGCACGTGATCAGTATGACCAGCCAAGTGATCAGTGCATGATAGCCACGTGATCAGTGCATGATCAGTCACGTGATCAGTGCATGATCAGTCACGTGATCAGTGTATGATCAGCCACGTGATCAGTGCATGATCAGCCACATGACCAGTGCATGATCAATTACGTGATCAGTGCATGATCATTCACGTGACCAGTACATGGTAGCTACGTGATCATTGCATGATCAGCCACGTGAGCAGTGCGTGATAGCCACATGATCAGTGCATGATCAGCCACGTGATCAGTGCATGATCAGTCACGTGATCAGTGCATGGTCAGTCACGTGATCAGTGCATGATCATCCACGTGATCAGTGCAGGTGGAGTCATGTAGTCAATGCCTGATAGCGCCATAATCAGTGCACGATCAGTCCCGTGATAAGTGTATGATCAGCCAAGTGATCAGTGCAAGATAGCTACGTGATCAGTGCATGATCAGTCACATGAAAAGTGCATGATCAGCCACGTCATCAGTGCATGATAGCCACGTGAGCAGTGCATACAATTACGTGGTCAGTGAATGCGCAATCACGTGATCAGTGCATGAGAGCCACGTGATCAGTGCATGATCATTCACGTGATAGGTGTGTGATCAGCGACGTGAACAGTGCATGCTCAGTCACGTGATCAGGGCCTGCTGAGCTGCGTGATTACTGTCTGCTCATCTGCTTGACAATTGCCAGCTGAGCTGTACGATTCCTGTCTGTCATCTCCTTGACAATTGCCACCTGTGCTGCATAATTCCTGCCTGCTCATCTACTTGATTATTGCCAGCTGAGCAGCATGATTTCTCAGAGCTGAGTTCCATGATTATAGCCTGCTGACTGATTCCTGCCTACTCAGCTCTTTGTTCATTGCCTCCAGATGCACATGATCAGTGTGTGACACCAAACATGATCAGCACATGATCAGTCACATGATGAATGCATGATAAGCCAGGTGATCAGCACATGATCAATTACGTGATCAGTGCATGATCAGTCATGTGACCAGTACATGGTAGCTGCGTGATCACTGCATGATCAGCCACGTGAGCAGTGCATGATAGCCACGTGATCAGTGCATGATCAGTCACGTGATCTGTGCATGATCAGTCACGTGTTCAGTGCATGATCAGCCACGTGATCAGTGAATGATCAATTACGTGATCAGTGCAT
The DNA here is from genome assembly GCF_002263795.3 of Bos taurus. NCBI lineage: Eukaryota > Metazoa > Chordata > Mammalia > Artiodactyla > Bovidae > Bos > Bos taurus. Next base: position 64,936 of record NW_020191609.1, read on the forward strand.
GATCACTCACGGGACCAGTACATGGTAGCTACGTGATCATTACATGATCAGCCACGTGATCAGTGCATGATCAATTACGTGATCAGTGCATGATCAGTTACGTGAGCAGTGTATGATCAGCCACGTGATCAGTGCATGGTCAGACACGTGAACAGTGTATGATTAGCCACGTGATCAGTGCATGATATCCAAGTGATCAGTGCTTGATCAATCACGTGATCAGTGTATGATCAGCCAGGTGAACAGTGCATGCTCAGTCACGTGATCAGGGACTGCTGAGCTGCGTGATTCCTGTCTGCTCATCTGCTTGACAATTGCCAGCTGAGCTGCACGATTCCTGCCTGTCATCTGCTTGACAATTGCCAGCTGTGCTGTGTAATTCCTGCCTGCTCAGCTGCTTGATTATTGCCAGCTGAGCAGCATGATTCCTCACAGCTGAGTTCCATGATTATTGCCAGCTGACTGTTTGATTCATGCCTACTCAGCTCTTTGTTTATTGCCTCCAGAGGCACATGATCAGTGTATGATAGCAAACATGCTCAGCGCATGATCAGTCACATGGTCAGCGCCATTAAGTCACGTGATCACTACATGATAGTCATGTGATCAGTCCATGCTCAGTCACGGTATCAGTGCATGATCAGCCACGTGATCAGTGCATGATAGCCACGTGATCATTGCATGATAGCCACGTGATCAGTGCATGATCAGCCAGGTGATCAGTGAATGATTGCTACGTGATCAGTTCATGATTAGTCACGTGATCTGTGCATGACCAGGCAGGTGATCAGTGTATGATCAGCCACGTGAACAGTGCTTGATAGCCACGTGATCAGTGCATGATCAGTCACCTGATGGGTGTATGATCTGTCACGTGACCGGTACATGGTAGCTACATGATCATTGCATGATCAGCCACGTGAGTAGTGCATGATAGCCAGGTGATCAGTGCATGATCTGTGACGTGATCAGTGCATGATCAGTCATGTAATCTGTGCATGACCAGGCACGTGATCAGTGTATGACCAGCCATGTGATCAGTGCATTAAAGCCACGTGATCAGTGCATGATAAGTCACGTGATCAGTGCATGATCAGTTAAGTGATCAGTGCATGATCAGCCACATGATCAGTGCATGATCAATTACGTCATCAGTGCATGATCAGTCACGTGACCAGTACATGGTAGCTGCGTGATCAGGGTATGACCAGCCAAGTGATCAGTGCATGATAGCCACGTGATCAGTGCATGATCAGTCACGGGATCAGTGCATGATGAGCCACGTGATCAGTGCTGGATCAATTACATGATCAGTGCATGATCACTCAGGTGACCAGTACATGGTTGCTACATGATCATTGCATGATCACCCACTTGAGGAGAGCATGATAGCCATGTGATCAGTGCATGATCAGTCACGTGATCAGTACATGATCAGTCACGGGAACAGTGCATGATCATTTACGTGATCTGTGCATGATCATTCACGTGACCAGTATATGGTAGCGACGTGATCATTGCATGACCAGCCACGTGAGCAGTGCATGATAGCCACGTGATGTGTGCATGATCAGTCACGTGATCAGTGCATGATCAGCCACGTGAACAGTGCATGACCCGTCACGTGATTAGTGCATGATCAGCCACGTGATCAGTGCATGATCAATTACGTGATTAGTGCATGATCAGTCACGTGACCAGTACATGGTAGCTACATGATCATTGCATGATCAGCCACGTGATCAGTGCATGATCAATTACGTGATTTGTGCATGATCAGTCACGTGACCAGTACATGGTAGCTACGTGATCATTGCATGATCAGCCACGTGATCAGTGCATGATCAGTCACGTGATCAGTGTATGATCAGCCACGTGATCAGTGCATGATCAATTACGTGATCAGTGCATGATAGTCACGTGACCAGTACATGGTAGCTACGTGATCATTACATGATCTGCCATGTGAACCTTGCATGAGAGCAACGAGATCAGTGCATGATCAGTCACGTGATCAGTGCATGATCAGTCACGTGAACAGTGCATGATAAGTCACCTGATCAGTGTATGATCAATTACGTGCTCAGTGCATGATCACTCACGTGACCAGTACATGGTAGCTACGTGATCATTGCATGGTCAGCCACGTGAGCAGTGCATGATAGCCGCGTGATCACTGCATGATCTGTCACATGATCAGTGTATGTTTATCCACGTGATTAGTGCATGATAGCCACGTGATCAGTGCATGATCAGTCACGTGATACGTGTGTGATCAGCCACGTGATCAGTGCATGATGAGTCAGGTGATCAGTGCAGGATTAATTTCGTGATCAGTGCATGATCAGTCACGTGACCAGTACATGGTTGCTACGTGAACATTGCATGATCAGCCACGTGAGCAGTGCATGATAGCCACGTGATCAGTGCATGATCAGTCACGTGATCAGTACATGATCAGTCAACTGAACAGTGCATGATCATTTACGTGATCTGAGCATGATCAGTCACGTGACCAGTATATGGTAGCTACGTGAACATTGCATGACCAGCCAGGTGAGAAGTGCATGATAGCCACGTGATGTGTGCATGATCAGTTACGTGAGCAGAGTATGATCAGCCACGTGATCAGTGCATGAGTGCCACGTGATCAGTGCATGATCAGTCACGTGACAGGTGTGTGGTAAGCCACGTGAACAATGCATGTTCAGCCACGTGATCAATGCATGATATCCACGTGATCAGTGCATGATCAGTTCCATGAACAGTGTGTGATCAGCCACGTGAGCAGTGCATGGTCAGACAGGTGAACAGTGTATGATCAGTCACGTGACCAGTATATGGTAGCTACGTGATCATTGCATGATCAGCCATGTGATCTGTGCATGATAGCCACGTGATCACTGCATGATAGCCACGTGATCAGTGCATGATCAGTCACGTGATCAGTGCATGATCAGCCACGTGATCAGTGCATGACGAGGCACGTGATCAGTATGACCAGCCAAGTGATCAGTGCATGATAGCCACGTGATCAGTGCATGATCAGTCACGTGATCAGTGCATGATCAGTCACGTGATCAGTGTATGATCAGCCACGTGATCAGTGCATGATCAGCCACATGACCAGTGCATGATCAATTACGTGATCAGTGCATGATCATTCACGTGACCAGTACATGGTAGCTACGTGATCATTGCATGATCAGCCACGTCAGCAGTGCGTGATAGCCACATGATCAGTGCATGATCAGCCACGTGATCAGTGCATGATCAGTCACGTGATCAGTGCATGGTCAGTCACGTGATCAGTGCATGATCATCCACGTGATCAGTGCAGGTGGAGTCATGTAGTCAATGCCTGATAGCGCCATAATCAGTGCACGATCAGTCCCGTGATAAGTGTATGATCAGCCAAGTGATCAGTGCAAGATAGCTACGTGATCAGTGCATGATCAGTCACATGAAAAGTGCATGATCAGCCACGTCATCAGTGCATGATAGCCACGTGAGCAGTGCATACAATTACGTGGTCAGTGAATGCGCAATCACGTGATCAGTGCATGAGAGCCACGTGATCAGTGCATGATCATTCACGTGATAGGTGTGTGATCAGCGACGTGAACAGTGCATGCTCAGTCACGTGATCAGGGCCTGCTGAGCTGCGTGATTACTGTCTGCTCATCTGCTTGACAATTGCCAGCTGAGCTGTACGATTCCTGTCTGTCATCTCCTTGACAATTGCCACCTGTGCTGCATAATTCCTGCCTGCTCATCTACTTGATTATTGCCAGCTGAGCAGCATGATTTCTCAGAGCTGAGTTCCATGATTATAGCCTGCTGACTGATTCCTGCCTACTCAGCTCTTTGTTCATTGCCTCCAGATGCACATGATCAGTGTGTGACACCAAACATGATCAGCACATGATCAGTCACATGATGAATGCATGATAAGCCAGGTGATCAGCACATGATCAATTACGTGATCAGTGCATGATCAGTCATGTGACCAGTACATGGTAGCTGCGTGATCACTGCATGATCAGCCACGTGAGCAGTGCATGATAGCCACGTGATCAGTGCATGATCAGTCACGTGATCTGTGCATGATCAGTCACGTGTTCAGTGCATGATCAGCCACGTGATCAGTGAATGATCAATTACGTGATCAGTGCATGATCAGTCACGGGACCAGTACATGGTAGCTACGTGATCATTACATGATCAGCCACGTGATCAGTGCATGATCAATTACGTGATCAGTGCATGATCAGTTACGTGAGCAGTGTATGATCAGCCACGTGATCAGTGCATGGTCAGACATGTGAACAGTGTATGATTAGCCACGTGATCAGTGCATGATATCCAAGTGATCAGTGCTTGATCAATCACGTGATCAGTGTATGATCAGCCAGGTGAACAGTGCATGCTCAGTCACGTGATCAGGGACTGCTGAGCTGCGTGATTACTGTCTGCTCATCTGCTTGACAATTGCCAGCTGAGCTGCACGATTCCTGCCTGTCATCTGCTTGACAATTGCCAGCTGTGCTGTGTAATTCCTGCCTGCTCAGCTGCTTGATTATTGCCAGCTGAGCAGCATGATTCCTCACAGCTGAGTTCCATGATTATTGCCTGCTGACTGTTTGATTCATGCCTACTCAGCTCTTTGTTTATTGCCTCCAGAGGCACATGATCAGTGTGTGATAGCAAACATGCTCAGCGCATGATCAGTCACATGGTCAGCGCCATTAAGTCACGTGATCACTACATGATAGTCATGTGATCAGTCCATGCTCAGTCACGGTATCAGTGCATGATCAGCCACGTGATCAGTGCATGATAGCCACGTGATCATTGCATGATAGCCACGTGATCAGTGCATGATCAGCCAGGTGATCAGTGAATGATTGCTATGTGATCAGTTCATGATTAGTCACGTGATCTGTGCATGACCAGGCAGGTGATCAGTGTATGATCAGCCACGTGAACAGTGCTTGATAGCCACGTGATCAGTGCATGATCAATTACGTGATCAGTGCATGATAGTCACGTGACCAGTACATGGTAGCTACGTGATCATTACATGATCAGCCATGTGAACCTTGCATGATAGCAACGAGATCAGTGCATGATCAGTCACGTGAACAGTGCATGATAAGTCACCTGATCAGTGTATGATCAATTACGTGCTCAGTGCATGATCACTCACGTGACCAGTACATGGTAGCTACGTGATCATTGCATGGTCAGCCACGTGAGCAGTGCATGATAGCCGCGTGATCACTGCATGATCTGTCACATGATCAGTGTATGTTTATCCACGTGATTAGTGCATGATAGCCACGTGATCAGTGCATGATCAGTCACGTGATACGTGTGTGATCAGCCACATGATCAGTGCATGATGAGTCAGGTGATCAGTGCAGGATTAATTACGTGATCAGTGCATGATCAGTCACGTGACCAGTACATGGTTGCTACGTGATCATTGCATGATCAGCCACGTGAGCAGTGCATGATAGCCACGTGATCAGTGCATGATCAGTCACGTGATCAGTACATGATCAGTCAACTGAACAGTGCATGATCATTTACGTGATCTGAGCATGATCAGTCAAGTGACCAGTATATGGTAGCTACGTGAACATTGCATGACCAGCCAGGTGAGAAGTGCATGATAGCCACGTGATGTGTGCATGATCAGTTACGTGAGCAGAGTATGATCAGCCACGTGATCAGTGCATGAGTGCCACGTGATCAGTGCATGATCAGTCACGTGACAGGTGTGTGGTAAGCCACGTGAACAATGCATGTTCAGCCACGTGATCAATGCATGATATCCACCTGATCAGTGCATGATCAGTTACATGAACAGTGTGTGATCAGCCACGTGAGCAGTGCATGGTCAGACAGGTGAACAGTGTATGATCAGTCACGTGACCAGTATATGGTAGCTACGTGAACATTGCATGACCAGCCAGGTGAGAAGTGCATGATAGCCACGTGATGTGTGCATGATCAGTTACGTGAGCAGAGTATGATCAGCCACGTGATCAGTGCATGATCAGTCACGTGACAGGTGTGTGGTAAGCCACGTGAACAATGCATGTTCAGCCACGTGATCAATGCATGATATCCACGTGATCAGTGCATGATCAGTTCCATGAACAGTGTGTGATCAGCCACGTGAGCAGTGCATGGTCAGACAGGTGAACAGTGTATGATCAGTCACGTGACCAGTATATGGTAGCTACGTGATCATTGCATGATCAGCCATGTGATCTGTGCATGATAGCCACGTGATCACTGCATGATAGCCACGTGATCAGTGCATGATCAGTCACGTGATCAGTGCATGATCAGCCACGTGATCAGTGCATGACGAGGCACGTGATCAGTATGACCAGCCAAGTGATCAGTGCATGATAGCCACGTGATCAGTGCATGATCAGTCACGTGATCAGTGCATGATCAGTCACGTGATCAGTGTATGATCAGCCACGTGATCAGTGCATGATCAGCCACATGACCAGTGCATGATCAATTACGTGATCAGTGCATGATCATTCACGTGACCAGTACATGGTAGCTACGTGATCATTGCATGATCAGCCACGTGAGCAGTGCGTGATAGCCACGTGATCAGTGCCTGATCAGCCACGTGATCAGTGCATGATCAGTCACGTGATCAGCGCATGGTCAGTCACGTAATCAGTGCATGATCATCCACGTGATCAGTGCAGGTGGAGTCATGTAGTCAATGCCTGATAGCGCCATAATCAGTGCACGATCAGTCCCGTGATGAGTGTATGATCAGCCAAGTGATCAGTGCAAGATAGCTACGTGATCAGTGCATGATCAGTCACATGAAAAGTGCATGATCAGCCACGTCATCAGTGCATGATAGCCACGTGAGCAGTGCATACAATTACGTGGTCAGTGAATGCGCAATCACGTGATCAGTGCATGAGAGCCACGTGATCAGTGCATGATCAGTCACCTGATGGGTGTATGATCTGTCACGTGACCGGTACATGGTAGCTACATGATCATTGCATGATCAGCCACGTGAGTAGTGCATGATAGCCAGGTGATCAGTGCATGATCTGTGACGTGATCAGTGCATGATCAGTCATGTAATCTGTGCATGACCAGGCACGTGATCAGTGTATGACCAGCCATGTGATCAGTGCATTAAGGCCACGTGATCAGTGCATGATAAGTCACGTGATCAGTGCATGATCAGTTAAGTGATCAGTGCATGATCAGCCACATGATCAGTGCATGATCAATTACGTCATCAGTGCATGATCAGTCACGTGACCAGTACATGGTAGCTGCGTGATCAGTGTATGACCAGCCAAGTGATCAGTGCATGATAGCCACGTGATCAGTGCATGATCAGTCACGGGATCAGTGCATGATGAGCCACGTGATCAGTGCTGGATCAATTACATGATCAGTGCATGATCACTCAGGTGACCAGTACATGGTTGCTACATGATCATTGCATGATCACCCATTTGAGGAGAGCATGATAGCCATGTGATCAGTGCATGATCAGTCACGTGATCAGTACATGATCAGTCACGGGAACAGTGCATGATCATTTACGTGATCTGTGCATGATCATTCACGTGACCAGTATATGGTAGCGACGTGATCATTGCATGACCAGCCACGTGAGCAGTGCATGATAGCCACGTGATGTGTGCATGATCAGTCACGTGATCAGTGCATGATCAGCCACGTGATCAGTGCATGACCCGTCACGTGATTAGTGCATGATCAGCCACGTGATCAGTGCATGATCAATTACGTGATTAGTGCATGATCAGTCACGTGACCAGTACATGGTAGCTACATGATCATTGCATGATCAGCCACGTGATCAGTGCATGATCAATTACGTGATTTGTGCATGATCAGTCACGTGACCAGTACATGGTAGCTACGTGATCATTGCATGATCAGCCACGTGATCAGTGCATGATCAGTCACGTGATCAGTGTATGATCAGCCACGTGATCAGTGCATGATCAATTACGTGATCAGTGCATGATAGTCACGTGACCAGTACATGGTAGCTACGTGATCATTACATGATCTGCCATGTGAACCTTGCATGAGAGCAACGAGATCAGTGCATGATCAGTCACGTGATCAGTGCATGATCAGTCACGTGAACAGTGCATGATAAGTCACCTGATCAGTGTATGATCAATTACGTGCTCAGTGCATGATCACTCACGTGACCAGTACATGGTAGCTACGTGATCATTGCATGGTCAGCCACGTGAGCAGTGCATGATAGCCGCGTGATCACTGCATGATCTGTCACATGATCAGTGTATGTTTATCCACGTGATTAGTGCATGATAGCCACGTGATCAGTACATGATCAATTACGTGATCAGTGCATGATCATTCACGTGACCAGTTCATGGTAGCTACGTGATCATTGCATGATCAGCCATGTGAGCAGTGCGTGATAGCCACGTGATCAGTGCATGATCAGCCACGTGATCAGTGCATGATCAGTCACGTGATCAGTGCATGGTCAGTCACGTGATCAGTGCATGATCATCCACGTGATCAGTGCAGGTGGAGTCATGTAGTCAATGCCTGATAGCGCCATAATCAGTGCACGATCAGTCCCGTGATGAGTGTATGATCAGGCAAGTGATCAGTGCAAGATAGCTACGTGATCAGTGCATGATCAGTCACATGAAAAGTGCATGATCAGCCACGTCATCAGTGCATGATAGCCACGTGAGCAGTGCATACAATTACGTGGTCAGTGAATGCGCAATCACGTGATCAGTGCATGAGAGCCACGTGATCAGTGCATGATCAGTCACCTGATGGGTGTATGATCTGTCATGTGACCGGTACATGGTAGCTACATGATCATTGCATGATCAGCCACGTGAGTAGTGCATGATAGCCAGGTGATCAGTGCATGATCTGTGACGTGATCAGTGCATGATCAGTCATGTAATCTGTGCATGACCAGGCACGTGATCAGTGTATGACCAGCCATGTGATCAGTGCATTAAAGCCACGTGATCAGTGCATGATAAGTCACGTGATCAGTGCATGATCAGTTAAGTGATCAGTGCATGATCAGCCACATGATCAGTGCATGATCAATTACGTCATCAGTGCATGATCAGTCACGTGACCAGTACATGGTAGCTGCGTGATCAGTGTATGACCAGCCAAGTGATCAGTGCATGATAGCCATGTGATCAGTGCATGATCAGTCACGGGATCAGTGCATGATGAGCCACGTGATCAGTGCTGGATCAATTACATGATCAGTGCATGATCACTCAGGTGACCAGTACATGGTTGCTACATGATCATTGCATGATCACCCACTTGAGGAGAGCATGATAGCCATGTGATCAGTGCATGATCAGTCACGTGATCAGTACATGATCAGTCACGGGAACAGTGCATGATCATTTACGTGATCTGTGCATGATCATTCACGTGACCAGTATATGGTAGCGACGTGATCATTGCATGACCAGCCACGTGAGCAGTGCATGATAGCCACGTGATGTGTGCATGATCAGTCACGTGATCAGTGCATGATCAGCCACGTGATCAGTGCATGACCCGTCACGTGATTAGTGCATGATCAGCCACGTGATCAGTGCATGATCAATTACGTGATTAGTGCATGATCAGTCACGTGACCAGTACATGGTAGCTACATGATCATTGCATGATCAGCCACGTGATCAGTGCATGATCAATTACGTGATTTGTGCATGATCAGTCACGTGACCAGTACATGGTAGCTACGTGATCATTGCATGATCAGCCACGTGATCAGTGCATGATCAGTCACGTGATCAGTGTATGATCAGCCACGTGATCAGTGCATGATCAATTACGTGATCAGTGCATGATAGTCACGTGACCAGTACATGGTAGCTACGTGATCATTACATGATCTGCCATGTGAACCTTGCATGAGAGCAACGAGATCAGTGCATGATCAGTCACGTGATCAGTGCATGATCAGTCACGTGAACAGTGCATGATAAGTCACCTGATCAGTGTATGATCAATTACGTGCTCAGTGCATGATCACTCACGTGACCAGTACATGGTAGCTACGTGATCATTGCATGGTCAGCCACGTGAGCAGTGCATGATAGCCGCGTGATCACTGCATGATCTGTCACATGATCAGTGTATGTTTATCCACGTGATTAGTGCATGATAGCCACGTGATCAGTGCATGATCAGTCACGTGATACGTGTGTGATCAGCCACGTGATCAGTGCATGATGAGTCAGGTGATCAGTGCAGGATTAATTACGTGATCAGTGCATGATCAGTCACGTGACCAGTACATGGTTGCTACGTGATCATTGCATGATCAGCCACGTGAGCAGTGCATGATAGCCACGTGATCAGTGCATGATCAGTCACGTGATCAGTACATGATCAGTCAACTGAACAGTGCATGATCATTTACGTGATCTGAGCATGATCAGTCACGTGACCAGTATATGGTAGCTACGTGAACATTGCATGACCAGCCAGGTGAGAAGTGCATGATAGCCACGTGATGTGTGCATGATCAGTTACGTGAGCAGAGTATGATCAGCCACGTGATCAGTGCATGATCAGTCACGTGACAGGTGTGTGGTAAGCCACGTGAACAATGCATGTTCAGCCACGTGATCAATGCATGATATCCACGTGATCAGTGCATGATCAGTTCCATGAACAGTGTGTGATCAGCCACGTGAGCAGTGCATGGTCAGACAGGTGAACAGTGTATGATCAGTCACGTGACCAGTATATGGTAGCTACGTGATCATTGCATGATCAGCCATGTGATCTGTGCATGATAGCCACGTGATCACTGCATGATAGCCACGTGATCAGTGCATGATCAGTCACGTGATCAGTGCATGATCAGCCACGTGATCAGTGCATGACGAGGCACGTGATCAGTATGACCAGCCAAGTGATCAGTGCATGATAGCCACGTGATCAGTGCATGATCAGTCACGTGATCAGTGCATGATCAGTCACGTGATCAGTGTATGATCAGCCACGTGATCAGTGCATGATCAGCCACATGACCAGTGCATGATCAATTACGTGATCAGTGCATGATCATTCACGTGACCAGTACATGGTAGCTACGTGATCATTGCATGATCAGCCACGTGAGCAGTGCGTGATAGCCACATGATCAGTGCATGATCAGCCACGTGATCAGTGCATGATCAGTCACGTGATCAGTGCATGGTCAGTCACGTGATCAGTGCATGATCATCCACGTGATCAGTGCAGGTGGAGTCATGTAGTCAATGCCTGATAGCGCCATAATCAGTGCACGATCAGTCCCGTGATAAGTGTATGATCAGCCAAGTGATCAGTGCAAGATAGCTACGTGATCAGTGCATGATCAGTCACATGAAAAGTGCATGATCAGCCACGTCATCAGTGCATGATAGCCACGTGAGCAGTGCATACAATTACGTGGTCAGTGAATGCGCAATCACGTGATCAGTGCATGAGAGCCACGTGATCAGTGCATGATCATTCACGTGATAGGTGTGTGATCAGCGACGTGAACAGTGCATGCTCAGTCACGTGATCAGGGCCTGCTGAGCTGCGTGATTACTGTCTGCTCATCTGCTTGACAATTGCCAGCTGAGCTGTACGATTCCTGTCTGTCATCTCCTTGACAATTGCCACCTGTGCTGCATAATTCCTGCCTGCTCATCTACTTGATTATTGCCAGCTGAGCAGCATGATTTCTCAGAGCTGAGTTCCATGATTATAGCCTGCTGACTGATTCCTGCCTACTCAGCTCTTTGTTCATTGCCTCCAGATGCACATGATCAGTGTGTGACACCAAACATGATCAGCACATGATCAGTCACATGATGAATGCATGATAAGCCAGGTGATCAGCACATGATCAATTACGTGATCAGTGCATGATCAGTCATGTGACCAGTACATGGTAGCTGCGTGATCACTGCATGATCAGCCACGTGAGCAGTGCATGATAGCCACGTGATCAGTGCATGATCAGTCACGTGATCTGTGCATGATCAGTCACGTGTTCAGTGCATGATCAGCCACGTGATCAGTGAATGATCAATTACGTGATCAGTGCATGATCAGTCACGGGACCAGTACATGGTAGCTACGTGATCATTACATGATCAGCCACGTGATCAGTGCATGATCAATTACGTGATCAGTGCATGATCAGTTACGTGAGCAGTGTATGATCAGCCACGTGATCAGTGCATGGTCAGACATGTGAACAGTGTATGATTAGCCACGTGATCAGTGCATGATATCCAAGTGATCAGTGCTTGATCAATCACGTGATCAGTGTATGATCAGCCAGGTGAACAGTGCATGCTCAGTCACGTGATCAGGGACTGCTGAGCTGCGTGATTCCTGTCTGCTCATCTGCTTGACAATTGCCAGCTGAGCTGCACGATTCCTGCCTGTCATCTGCTTGACAATTGCCAGCTGTGCTGTGTAATTCCTGCCTGCTCAGCTGCTTGATTATTGCCAGCTGAGCAGCATGATTCCTCACAGCTGAGTTCCATGATTATTGCCTGCTGACTGTTTGATTCATGCCTACTCAGCTCTTTGTTTATTGCCTCCAGAGGCACATGATCAGTGTATGATAGCAAACATGCTCAGCGCATGATCAGTCACATGGTCAGCGCCATTAAGTCACGTGATCACTACATGATAGTCATGTGATCAGTCCATGCTCAGTCACGGTATCAGTGCATGATCAGCCACGTGATCAGTGCATGATAGCCACGTGATCATTGCATGATAGCCACGTGATCAGTGCATGATCAGCCAGGTGATCAGTGAATGATTGCTATGTGATCAGTTCATGATTAGTCACGTGATCTGTGCATGACCAGGCAGGTGATCAGTGTATGATCAGCCACGTGAACAGTGCTTGATAGCCACGTGATCAGTGCATGATCAATTACGTGATCAGTGCATGATAGTCACGTGACCAGTACATGGTAGCTACGTGATCATTACATGATCAGCCATGTGAACCTTGCATGATAGCAACGAGATCAGTGCATGATCAGTCACGTGAACAGTGCATGATAAGTCACCTGATCAGTGTATGATCAATTACGTGCTCAGTGCATGATCACTCACGTGACCAGTACATGGTAGCTACGTGATCATTGCATGGTCAGCCACGTGAGCAGTGCATGATAGCCGCGTGATCACTGCATGATCTGTCACATGATCAGTGTATGTTTATCCACGTGATTAGTGCATGATAGCCACGTGATCAGTGCATGATCAGTCACGTGATACGTGTGTGATCAGCCACATGATCAGTGCATGATGAGTCAGGTGATCAGTGCAGGATTAATTACGTGATCAGTGCATGATCAGTCACGTGACCAGTACATGGTTGCTACGTGATCATTGCATGATCAGCCACGTGAGCAGTGCATGATAGCCACGTGATCAGTGCATGATCAGTCACGTGATCAGTACATGATCAGTCAACTGAACAGTGCATGATCATTTACGTGATCTGAGCATGATCAGTCACGTGACCAGTATATGGTAGCTACGTGAACATTGCATGACCAGCCAGGTGAGAAGTGCATGATAGCCACGTGATGTGTGCATGATCAGTTACGTGAGCAGAGTATGATCAGCCACGTGATCAGTGCATGAGTGCCACGTGATCAGTGCATGATCAGTCACGTGACAGGTGTGTGGTAAGCCACGTGAACAATGCATGTTCAGCCACGTGATCAATGCATGATATCCACCTGATCAGTGCATGATCAGTTACATGAACAGTGTGTGATCAGCCACGTGAGCAGTGCATGGTCAGACAGGTGAACAGTGTATGATCAGTCACGTGACCATTATATGGTAGCTACGTGAACATTGCATGACCAGCCAGGTGAGAAGTGCATGATAGCCACGTGATGTGTGCATGATCAGTTACGTGAGCAGAGTATGATCAGCCACGTGATCAGTGCATGATCAGTCACGTGACAGGTGTGTGGTAAGCCACGTGAACAATGCATGTTCAGCCACGTGATCAATGCATGATATCCACGTGATCAGTGCATGATCAGTTCCATGAACAGTGTGTGATCAGCCACGTGAGCAGTGCATGGTCAGACAGGTGAACAGTGTATGATCAGTCACGTGACCAATATATGGTAGCTACGTGATCATTGCATGATCAGCCATGTGATCTGTGCATGATAGCCACGTGATCACTGCATGATAGCCACGTGATCAGTGCATGATCAGTCACGTGATCAGTGCATGATCAGCCACGTGATCAGTGCATGACGAGGCACGTGATCAGTATGACCAGCCAAGTGATCAGTGCATGATAGCCACGTGATCAGTGCATGATCAGTCACGTGATCAGTGCATGATCAGTCACGTGATCAGTGTATGATCAGCCACGTGATCAGTGCATGATCAGCCACATGACCAGTGCATGATCAATTACGTGAACAGTGCATGATCATTCACGTGACCAGTACATGGTAGCTACGTGATCATTGCATGATCAGCCACGTGAGCAGTGCGTGATAGCCACGTGATCAGTGCATGATCAGCCACGTGATCAGTGCATGATCAGTCACGTGATCAGTGCATGGTCAGTCACGTGATCAGTGCATGATCATCCACGTGATCAGTGCAGGTGGAGTCATGTAGTCAATGCCTGATAGCGCCATAATCAGTGCACGATCAGTCCCGTGATGAGTGTATGATCAGCCAAGTGATCAGTGCAAGATAGCTACGTGATCAGTGCATGATCAGTCACATGAAAAGTGCATGATCAGCCACGTCATCAGTGCATGATAGCCACGTGAGCAGTGCATACAATTACGTGGTCAGTGAATGCGCAATCACGTGATCAGTGCATGAGAGCCACGTGATCAGTGCATGATCATTCACGTGATAGGTGTGTGATCAGCGACGTGAACAGTGCATGCTCAGTCACGTGATCAGGGCCTGCTGAGCTGCGTGATTACTGTCTGCTCATCTGCTTGACAATTGCCAGCTGAGCTGTACTATTCCTGTCTGTCATCTCCTTGACAATTGCCACCTGTGCTGCATAATTCCTGCCTGCTCATCTACTTGATTATTGCCAGCTGAGCAGCATGATTTCTCAGAGCTGAGTTCCATGATTATAGCCTGCTGACTGATTCCTGCCTACTCAGCTCTTTGTTCATTGCCTCCAGATGCACATGATCAGTGTGTGACACCAAACATGATCAGCACATGATCAGTCACATGATGAATGCATGATAAGCCAGGTGATCAGCACATGATCAATTACGTGATCAGTGCATGAACAGTCATGTGACCAGTACATGGTAGCTGCGTGATCACTGCATGATCAGCCACGTGAGCAGTGCATGATAGCCACATGATCAGTGCATGATCAGTCACGTGATCTGTGCATGATCAGTCACGTGTTCAGTGCATGTTCAGCCACGTGATCAGTGAATGATCAATTACGTGATCAGTGCATGATCACTCACGGGACCAGTACTTGGTAGCTACGTGATCATTACATGATCAGCCACGTGATCAGTGCATGATCAATTACGTGATCAGTGCATGATCAGTTACGTGAGCAGTGTATGATCAGCCACGTGATCAGTGCATGGTCAGACTCGTGAACAGTGTATGATTAGCCACGTGATCAGTGCATGATATCCAAGTGATCAGTGCTTGATCAATCACGTGATCAGTGTATGATCAGCCAGGTGAACAGTGCATGCTCAGTCACGTGATCAGGGACTGCTGAGCTGCGTGATTCCTGTCTGCTCATCTGCCTGACCATTGCCAGCTTAGCTGCACGATTCCTGCCTGTCATCTGCTTGACAATTGCCAGCTGTGCTGTGTAATTCCTGCCTGCTCAGCTGCTTGATTATTGCCAGCTGAGCAGCATGATTCCTCACAGCTGAGTTCCATGATTATTGCCTGCTGACTGTTTGATTCATGCCTACTCAGCTCTTTGTTTATTGCCTCCAGAGGCACATGATCAGTGTATGATAGCAAACATGCTCAGCGCATGATCAGTCACATGGTCAGCGCCATTAAGTCATGTGATCACTACATGATAGTCATGTGATCAGTCCATGCTCAGTCACGGTATCAGTGCATGATCAGCCACGTGATCAGTGCATGATAGCCACGTGATCATTGCATGATAGCCACGTGATCAGTGCATGATCAGCCAGGTGATCAGTGAATGATTGCTACGTGATCAGTTCATGATTAGTCACGTGATCTGTGCATGACCAGGCAGGTGATCAGTGTATGATCAGCCACGTGAACAGTGCTTGATAGCCACGTGATCAGTGCATGATCAGTCACCTGATGGGTGTATGATCTGTCACGTGACCGGTACATGGTAGCTACATGATCATTGCATGATCATCCACGTGAGTAGTGCATGATAGCCAGGTGATCAGTGCATGATCTGTGACGTGATCAGTGCATGATCAGTCATGTAATCTGTGCATGACCAGGCACGTGATCAGTGTATGACCAGCCATGTGATCAGTGCATTAAAGCCACGTGATCAGTGCATGATAAGTCACGTGATCAGTGCATGATCAGTTAAGTGATCAGTGCATGATCAGCCACATGATCAGTGCATGATCAATTACGTCATCAGTGCATGATCAGTCACGTGACCAGTACATGGCAGCTGCGTGATCAGTGTATGACCAGCCAAGTGATCAGTGCATGATAGCCACGTGATCAGTGCATGATCAGTCACGGGATCAGTGCATGATGAGCCACGTGATCAGTGCTGGATCAATTACATGATCAGTGCATGATCAGTCAGGTGACCAGTACATGGTTGCTACGTGATCATTGCATGATCACCCACTTGAGGAGAGCATGATAGCCACGTGATCAGTGCATGATCAGTCACGTGATCAGTACATGATCAGTCACGGGAACAGTGCATGATCATTTACGTGATCTGTGCATGATCAGTCACGTGACCAGTATATGGTAGCTACGTGATCATTGCATGACCAGCCACGTGAGCAGTGCATGATAGCCACGTGATGTGTGCATGATCAGTCACGTGATCAGTGCATGATCAGCCACGTGATCAGTGCATGACCCGTCACGTGATTAGTGCATGATCAGCCACATGATCAGTGCATGATCAATTACGTGATTAGTGCATGATCAGTCACGTGACCAGTACATGGTAGCTACGTGATCATTGCATGATCAGCCACGTGATCAGTGCATGATCAGTCACGTGATCAGTGTATGATCAGCCACGTGATCAGTGCATGATCAGTCACGTGAACAGTGCATGATAAGTCACCTGATCAGTGTATGATCAATTACGTGCTCAGTGCATGATCACTCACGTGACCAGTACATGGTAGCTACGTGATCATTTCATGGTCAGCCACGTGAGCAGTGCATGATAGCCGCGTGATCACTGCATGATCTGTCACATGATCAGTGTATGTTTATCCACGTGATTAGTGCATGATAGCCACGTGATCAGTGCATGATCAGTCACGTGATACGTGTGTGATCAGCCACGTGATCAGTGCATGATGAGTCAGGTGATCAGTGCAGGATTAATTACGTGATCAGTGCATGATCAGTCACGTGACCAGTACATGGTTGCTACGTGATCATTGCATGATCAGCCACGTGAGCAGTGCATGATAGCCACGTGATCAGTGCATGATCAGTCACGTGATCAGTACATGATCAGTCAACTGAACAGTGCATGATCATTTACGTGATCTGAGCATGATCAGTCACGTGACCAGTATATGGTAGCTACGTGAACATTGCATGACCAGCCAGGTGAGAAGTGCATGATAGCCACGTGATGTGTGCATGATCAGGTACGTGAGCAGAGTATGATCAGCCACGTGATCAGTGCATGAGTGCCACGTGATCAGTGCATGATCAGTCACGTGACAGGTGTGTGGTAAGCCACGTGAACAATGCATGTTCAGCCACGTGATCAATGCATGATATCCACGTGATCAGTGCATGATCAGTTCCATGAACAGTGTGTGATCAGCCACGTGAGCAGTGCATGGTCAGACAGGTGAACAGTGTATGATCAGTCATGTGACCAGTATATGGTAGCTACGTGATCATTGCATGATCAGCCATGTGATCTGTGCATGATAGCCACGTGATCACTGCATGATAGCCACGTGATCAGTGCATGATCAGTCACGTGATCAGTGCATGATCAGCCACGTGATCAGTGCATGACGAGGCACGTGATCAGTATGACCAGCCAAGTGATCAGTGCATGATAGCCACGTGATCAGTGCATGATCAGTCACGTGATCAGTGCATAATCAGTCACGTGATCAGTGCATGGTCAGTCACGTGATCAGTGCATGATCATCCACGTGATCAGTGCATGTGGAGTCATGTAGTCAATGCATGATAGCGCCATAATCAGTGCACGATCAGTCCCGTGATGAGTGTAAGATCAGCCAAGTGATCAGTGCAAGATAGCTAAGTGATCAGTGCATGATCAGTCACATGTTAAGTGCATGATCAGCCACGTCATCAGTGCATGATAGCCACGTGAGCAGTGCATACAATTACGTGGTCAGTGAATGCCCAATCACGTGATCAGTGCATGAGAGCCACGTGATCAGTGCATGATCATTCACGTGATAGGTGTGTGATCAGCGACGTGAACAGTGCACGCTCAGTCACGTGTTCAGGGCCTGCTGAGCTGCGTGATTACTGTCTGCTCATCTGCTTGACAATTGCCAGCTGAGCTGCATAATTCCTGCCTGCTCATCTACTTGATTATTGCCAGCTGAGCAGCATGATTTCTCAGAGCTGAGTTCCATGATTATAGCCTGCTGACTGATTCCTGCCTACTCAGCTCTTTGTTCATTGCCTCCAGATGCACATGATCAGTGTGTGACACCAAACATGATCAGCACATGATCAGTCACATGATGAATGCATGATAAGCCAGGTGATCAGTGCATGATCAATTACGTGGTCAGTGCAAGATCAGTCATGTGACCAGTACATGGTAGCTGCGTGATCACTGCATGATCAGCCACGTGAGCAGTGCATGATAGCCACATGATCAGTGCATGATCAGTCACGTGATCTGTGCATGATCAGTCACGTGTTCAGTGCATGATCAGCCACGTGATCAGTGCATGATCAATTATGTGATCAGTGCATGATCACTCACGGGACCAGTACATGGTAGCTACGTGATCATTACATGATCAGCCACGTGATCAGTGCATGATCAATTACGTGATCAGTGCATGATCAGTTACGTGAGCAGTGTATGATCAGCCACGTGATCAGTGCATGGTCAGACACGTGAACAGTGTATGATTAGCCACGTGATCAGTGCATGATATCCAAGTGATCAGTGCTTGATCAATCACGTGATCAGTGTATGATCAGCCAGGTGAACAGTGCATGCTCAGTCACGTGATCAGGGACTGCTGAGCTGCGTGATTCCTGTCTGCTCATCTGCTTGACAATTGCCAGCTGAGCTGCACGATTCCTGCCTGTCATCTGCTTGACAATTGCCAGCTGTGCTGTGTAATTCCTGCCTGCTCAGCTGCTTGATTATTGCCAGCTGAGCAGCATGATTCCTCACAGCTGAGTTCCATGATTATTGCCTGCTGACTGTTTGATTCATGCCTACTCAGCTCTTTGTTTATTGCCTCCAGAGGCACATGATCAGTGTATGATAGCAAACATGCTCAGCGCATGATCAGTCACATGGTCAGCGCCATTAAGTCACGTGATCACTACATGATAGTCATGTGATCAGTCCATGCTCAGTCACGGTATCAGTGCATGATCAGCCACGTGATCAGTGCATGATAGCCACGTGATCATTGCATGATAGCCACGTGATCAGTGCATGATCAGCCAGGTGATCAGTGAATGATTGCTACGTGATCAGTTCATGATTAGTCACGTGATCTGTGCATGACCAGGCAGGTGATCAGTGTATGATCAGCCACGTGAACAGTGCATGATAGCCACGTGATCAGTGCATGATCAGTCACCTGATGGGTGTATGATCTGTCACGTGACCGGTACATGGTAGCTACATGATCATTGCATGATCAGCCACGTGAGTAGTGCATGATAGCCAGGTGATCAGTGCATGATCTGTGACGTGATCAGTGCCTGATCAGTCATGTAATCTGTGCATGACCAGGCACGTGATCAGTGTATGACCAGCCATGTGATCAGTGCATTAAAGCCACGTGATCAGTGCATGATAAGTCACGTGATCAGTGCATGATCAGTTAAGTGATCAGTGCATGATCAGCCACATGATCAGTGCATGATCAATTACGTCATCAGTGCATGATCAGTCACGTGACCAGTACATGGTAGCTGCGTGATCAGTGTATGACCAGCCAAGTGATCAGTGCATGATAGCCACGTGATCAGTGCATGATCAGTCACGGGATCAGTGCATGATGAGCCACGTGATCAGTGCTGGATCAATTACATGATCAGTGCATGATCACTCAGGTGACCAGTACATGGTTGCTACATGATCATTGCATGATCACCCACTTGAGGAGAGCATGATAGCCATGTGATCAGTGCATGATCAGTCACGTGATCAGTACATGATCAGTCACGGGAACAGTGCATGATCATTTACGTGATCTGTGCATGATCATTCACGTGACCAGTATATGGTAGCGACGTGATCATTGCATGACCAGCCACGTGAGCAGTGCATGATAGCCACGTGATGTGTGCATGATCAGTCACATGATCAGTGCATGATCAGCCACGTGATCAGTGCATGACCAGTCACGTGATTAGTGCATGATCAGCCACGTGATCAGTGCATGATCAATTACGTGATTAGTGCATGATCAGTCACGTGACCAGTACAAGGTAGCTACATGATCATTGCATGATCAGCCACGTGATCAGTGCATGATCAATTACGTGATTTGTGCATGATCAGTCACGTGACCAGTACATGGTAGCTACGTGATCATTGCATGATCAGCCACGTGATCAGTGCATGATCAGTCACGTGATCAGTGTATGATCAGCCACGTGATCAGTGCATGATCAATTACGTGATTTGTGCATGATCAGTCACGTGACCAGTACATGGTAGCTACGTGATCATTGCATGATCAGCCACGTGATCAGTGCATGATCAGTCACGTGATCAGTGTATGATCAGCCACGTGATCAGTGCATGATCAATTACGTGATCAGTGCATGATAGTCACGTGACCAGTACATGGTAGCTACGTGATCATTACATGATCTGCCATGTGAACCTTGCATGATCAGTCACGTGATCAGTGCATGATCAGTCACGTGAACAGTGCATGATAAGTCACCTGATCAGTGTATGATCAATTACGTGCTCAGTGCATGATCACTCACGTGACCAGTACATGGTAGCTACGTGATCATTGCATGGTCAGCCACGTGAGCAGTGCATGATAGCCGCGTGATCACTGCATGATCTGTCACATGATCAGTGTATGTTTATCCACGTGATTAGTGCATGATAGCCACGTGATCAGTGCATGATCAGTCACGTGATACGTGTGTGATCAGCCACGTGATCAGTGCATGATGAGTCAGGTGATCAGTGCAGGATTAATTACGTGATCAGTGCATGATCAGTCACGTGACCAGTACATGGTTGCTACGTGATCATTGCATGATCAGCCACGTGAGCAGTGCATGATAGCCACGTGATCAGTGCATGATCAGTCACGTGATCAGTACATGATCAGTCAACTGAACAGTGCATGATCATTTACGTGATCTGAGCATGATCAGTCACGTGACCAGTATATGGTAGCTACGTGAACATTGCATGACCAGCCAGGTGAGAAGTGCATGATAGCCACGTGATGTGTGCATGATCAGTTACGTGAGCAGAGTATGATCAGCCACGTGATCAGTGCATGATCAGTCACGTAACAGGTGTGTGGTAAGCCACGTGAACAATGCATGTTCAGCCACGTGATCAATGCATGATATCCACGTGATCAGTGCATGATCAGTTCCATGAACAGTGTGTGATCAGCCACGTGAGCAGTGCATGGTCAGACAGGTGAACAGTGTATGATCAGTCACGTGACCAGTATATGGTAGCTACGTGATCATTGCATGATCAGCCATGTGATCTGTGCATGATAGCCACGTGATCACTGCATGATAGCCACGTGATCAGTGCATGATCAGTCACGTGATCAGTGCATGATCAGCCACGTGATCAGTGCATGACGAGGCACGTGATCAGTATGACCAGCCAAGTGATCAGTGCATGATAGCCACGTGATCAGTGCATGATCAGTCACGTGATCAGTGCATGATCAGTCACGTGATCAGTGTATGATCAGCCACGTGATCAGTGCATGATCAGCCACATGACCAGTGCATGATCAATTACGTGATCAGTGCATGATCATTCACGTGACCAGTACATGGTAGCTACGTGATCATTGCATGATCAGCCACGTGAGCAGTGCGTGATAGCCACGTGATCAGTGCATGTTCAGCCACGTGATCAGTGCATGATCAGTCACGTGATCAGTGCATGGTCAGTCACGTGATCAGTGCATGATCATCCACGTGATCAGTGCATGTGGAGTCATGTAGTCAATGCATGATAGCGCCATAATCAATGCACGATCAGTCCCGTGATGAGTGTATGATCAGCCAAGTGATCAGTGCAAGATAGCTACGTGATCAGTGCATGATCAGTCACATGATAAGTGCATGATCAGCCACGTCATCAGTGCATGATAGCCACGTGAGCAGTGCATACAATTACGTGGTCAGTGCATGCGCAATCACGTGATCAGTGCATGAGAGCCACGTGATCAGTGCATGATCATTCACGTGATAGGTGTGTGATCAGCGACGTGAACAGTGCATGCTCAGTCACGTGATCAGGGCCTGCTGAGCTGCGTGATTACTGTCTGCTCATCTGCTTGACAATTGCCAGCTGAGCTGTACGATTCCTGTCTGTCATCTCCTTGACAATTGCCACCTGTGCTGCATAATTCCTGCCTGGTCATCTACTTGATTATTGCCAGCTGAGCAGCATGATTTCTCAGAGCTGAGTTCCATGATTAGAGCCTGCTGACTGATTCCTGCCTACTCAGCTCTTTGTTCATTGCCTCCAGATGCACATGATCAGTGTGTGACACCAAACATGATCAGCACATGATCAGTCACATGATGAATGCATGATAAGCCAGGTGATCAGCGCATGATCAATTACGTGATCAGTGCATGATCAGTCATGTGACCAGTATATGGTAGCTGCGTGATCACTGCATGATCAGCCACGTGAGCAGTGCATGATAGCCACGTGATCAGTGCATGATCAGTCACGTGATCTGTGCATGATCAGTCATGTGTTCAGTGCATGATCAGCCACGTGATCAGTGAATGATCAATTACGTGATCAGTGCATGATCACTCACGGGACCAGTACATGGTAGCTACGTGATCATTACATGATCAGCCACGTGATCAGTGCATGATCAATTACGTGATCAGTGCATGATCAGTTACGTGAGCAGTGTATGATCAGCCACGTGATCCGTGCATGGTCAGACACGTGAACAGTGTATGATTAGCCACATGATCAGTGCATGATATCCAAGTGATCAGTGCTTGATCAATCACGTGATCAGTGTATGATCAGCCAGGTGAACAGTGCATGCTCAGTCACGTGATCAGGGACTGCTGAGCTGCGTGATTCCTGTCTGCTCATCTGCTTGACAATTGCCAGCTGAGCTGCACGATTCCTGCCTGTCATCTGCTTGACAATTGCCAGCTGTGCTGTGTAATTCCTGCCTGCTCAGCTGCTTGATTATTGCCAGCTGAGCAGCATGATTCCTCACAGCTCAGTTCCATGATTATTGCCTGCTGACTGTTTGATTCATGCCTACTCAGCTCTTTGTTTATTGCCTCCAGAGGCACATGATCAGTGTATGATAGCAAACATGCTCAGCGCATGATCAGTCACATGGTCAGCGCCATTAAGTCACGTGATCACTACATGATAGTCATGTGATCAGTCCATGCTCAGTCACGGTATCAGTGCATGATCAGCCACGTGATCAGTGCATGATAGCCACGTGATCATTGCATGATAGCCACGTGATCAGTGCATGATCAGTCACGTGATCAGTGCATAATCAGTCACGTGATCAGTGCATGGTCAGTCACGTGATCAGTGCATGATCATCCACGTGATCAGTGCATGTGGAGTCATGTAGTCAATGCATGATAGCGCCATAATCAGTGCACCATCAGTCCCGTGATGAGTGTATGATCAGCCAAGTGATCAGTGCAAGATAGCTAAGTGTTCAGTGCATGATCAGTCACATGTTAAGTGCATGATCAGCCACGTCAGCAGTGCAGGATAGCCACGTGAGCAGTGCATACAATTACGTGGTCAGTGCATGCGCAATCACGTGATCAGTGCATGAGAGCCACGTGATCAGTGCATGATCATTCACGTGATAGGTGTGTGATCAGCGACGTGAACAGTGCACGCTCAGTCACGTGTTCAGGGCCTGCTGAGCTGCGTGATTACTGTCTGCTCATCTGCTTGACAATTGCCAGCTGAGCTGTACGATTCCTGTCTGTCATCTGCTTGACAATTGCCACCTGTGCTGCATAATTCCTGCCTGCTCATCTACTTGATTATTGCCAGCTGAGCAGCATGATTTCTCAGAGCTGAGTTCCATGATTATAGCCTGCTGACTGATTCCTGCCTACTCAGCTCTTTGTTCATTGCCTCCAGATGCACATGATCAGTGTGTGACACCAAACATGATCAGCACATGATCAGTCACATGATGAATGCATGATAAGCCAGGTGATCAGTGCATGATCAATTACGTGGTCAGTGCAAGATCAGTCATGTGACCAGTACATGGTAGCTGCGTGATCACTGCATGATCAGCCACGTGAGCAGTGCATGATAGCCACGTGATCAGTGCATGATCAGTCACGTGATCTGTGCATGATCAGTCACGTGTTCAGTGCATGATCAGCCACGTGATCAGTGCATGATCAATTACGTGATCAGTGCATGATCAGTTACGTGAGCAGTGCATGATCAGCCACGTGATCAGTGCATGGTCAGACACGTGAACAGTGTATGATTAGCCACGTGATCAGTGCATGATATCCAAGTGATCAGTGCTTGATCAATCACGTGATCAGTGTATGATCAGCCAGGTGAACAGTGCATGCTCAGTCACGTGATCAGGGACTGCTGAGCTGCGTGATTCCTGTCTGCTCATCTGCTTGACAATTGCCAGCTGAGCTGCATGATTCCTGCCTGTCATCTGCTTGACAATTGCCAGCTGTGCTGTGTAATTCCTGCCTGCTCAGCTGCTTGATTATTGCCAGCTGAGCAGCATGATTCCTCACAGCTGAGTTCCATGATTATTGCCTGCTGACTGTTTGATTCATGCCTACTCAGCTCTTTGTTTATTGCCTCCAGAGGCACATGATCAGTGTATGATAGCAAACATGCTCAGCGCATGATCAGTCACATGGTCAGCGCCATTAAGTCACGTGATCACTACATGATAGTCATGTGATCAGTCCATGCTCAGTCACGGTATCAGTGCATGATCAGCCACGTGATCAGTGCATGATAGCCACGTGATCATTGCATGATAGCCACGTGATCAGTGCATGATCAGCCAGGTGATCAGTGAATGATTGCTACGTGATCAGTTCATGATTAGTCACGTGATCTGTGCATGACCAGGCAGGTGATCAGTGTATGATCAGCCACGTGAACAGTGCATGATAGCCACGTGATCAGTGCATGATCAGTCACCTGATGGGTGTATGATCTGTCACGTGACCGGTACATGGTAGCTACATGATCATTGCATGATCATCCACGTGAGTAGTGCATGATAGCCAGGTGATCAGTGCATGATCTGTGACGTGATCAGTGCCTGATCAGTCATGTAATCTGTGCATGACCAGGCACGTGATCAGTGTATGACCAGCCATGTGATCAGTGCATTAAAGCCACGTGATCAGTGCATGATAAGTCACGTGATCAGTGCATGATCAGTTAAGTGATCAGTGCATGATCAGCCACATGATCAGTGCATGATCAATTACGTCATCAGTGCATGATCAGTCACGTGACCAGTACATGGTAGCTGCGTGATCAGTGTATGACCAGCCAAGTGATCAGTGCATGATAGCCACGTGATCAGTGCATGATCAGTCACGGGATCAGTGCATGATGAGCCACGTGATCAGTGCTGGATCAATTACATGATCAGTGCATGATCACTCAGGTGACCAGTACATGGTTGCTACATGATCATTGCATGATCACCCACTTGAGGAGAGCATGATAGCCATGTGATCAGTGCATGATCAGTCACGTGATCAGTACATGATCATTCACGTGACCAGTATATGGTAGCGACGTGATCATTGCATGACCAGCCACGTGAGCAGTGCATGATAGCCACGTGATGTGTGCATGATCAGTCACGTGATCAGTGCATGATCAGCCACGTGAACAGTACATGACCAGTCACGTGATTAGTGCATGATCAGCCACGTGATCAGTGCATGATCAATTACGTGATTAGTGCATGATCAGTCACGTGACCAGTACAAGGTAGCTACATGATCATTGCATGATCAGCCACGTGATCAGTGCATGATCAATTACGTGATTTGTGCATGATCAGTCACGTGACCAGTACATGGTAGCTACGTGATCATTGCATGATCAGCCACGTGATCAGTGCATGATCAGTCACGTGATCAGTGTATGATCAGCCACGTGATCAGTGCATGATCAATTACGTGATCAGTGCATGATAGTCACGTGACCAGTACATGGTAGCTACGTGATCATTACATGATCTGCCATGTGAACCTTGCATGATAGCAACGAGATCAGTGCATGATCAGTCACGTGAACAGTGCATGATAAGTCACCTGATCAGTGTATGATCAATTACGTGCTCAGTGCATGATCACTCACGTGACCAGTACATGGTAGCTACGTGATCATTGCATGGTCAGCCACGTGAGCAGTGCATGATAGCCGCGTGATCACTGCATGATCTGTCACATGATCAGTGTATGTTTTTCCACGTGATTAGTGCATCATAGCCACGTGATCAGTGCATGATCAGTCACGTGATACGTGTGTGATCAGCCACGTGATCAGTGCATGATGAGTCAGGTGATCAGTGCAGGATTAATTACGTGATCAGTGCATGATCAGTCACGTGACCAGTACATGGTTGCTACGTGATCATTGCATGATCAGCCACGTGAGCAGTGCATGATAGCCACGTGATCAGTGCATGATCAGTCACGTGATCAGTACATGATCAGTCAACTGAACAGTGCATGATCATTTACGTGATCTGAGCATGATCAGTCACGTGACCAGTATATGGTAGCTACGTGAACATTGCATGACCAGCCAGGTGAGAAGTGCATGATAGCCACGTGATGTGTGCATGATCAGTTACGTGAGCAGAGTATGATCAGCCACGTGATCAGTGCATGATCAGTCACGTGACAGGTGTGTGGTAAGCCACGTGAACAATGCATGTTCAGCCACGTGATCAATGCATGATATCCACATGATCAGTGCATGATCAGTTCCATGAACAGTGTGTGATCAGCCACGTGAGCAGTGCATGGTCAGACAGGTGAACAGTGTATGATCAGTCACGTGACCAGTATATGGTAGCTACGTGATCATTGCATGATCAGCCATGTGATCTGTGCATGATAGCCACGTGATCACTGCATGATAGCCACGTGATCAGTGCATGATCAGTCACGTGATCAGTGCATGATCAGCCACGTGATCAGTGCATGACGAGGCACGTGATCAGTATGACCAGCCAAGTGATCAGTGCATGATAGCCACGTGATCAGTGCATGATCAGTCACGTGATCAGTGCATGATCAGTCACGTGATCAGTGTATGATCAGCCACGTGATCAGTGCATGATCAGCCACATGACCAGTGCATGATCAATTACGTGATCAGTGCATGATCATTCACGTGACCAGTACATGGTAGCTACGTGATCATTGCATGATCAGCCACGTGAGCAGTGCGTGATAGCCACGTGATCAGTGCATGTTCAGCCACGTGATCAGTGCATGATCAGTCACGTGATCAGTGCATGGTCAGTCACGTGATCAGTGCATGATCATCCACGTGATCAGTGCATGTGGAGTCATGTAGTCAATGCCTGATAGCGCCATAATCAGTGCACGATCAGTCCCGTGATGAGTGTATGATCAGCCAAGTGATCAGTGCAAGATAGCTACGTGATCAGTGCATGATCAGTCACATGATAAGTGCATGATCAGCCACGTCATCAGTGCATGAGAGCCACGTGATCAGTGCATGATCATTCACGTGATAGGTGTGTGATCAGCGACGTGAACAGTGCATGCTCAGTCACGTGATCAGGGCCTGCTGAGCTGCGTGATTACTGTCTGCTCATCTGCTTGACAATTGCCAGCTGAGCTGTACGATTCCTGTCTGTCATCTCCTTGACAATTGCCACCTGTGCTGCATAATTCCTGCCTGGTCATCTACTTGATTATTGCCAGCTGAGCAGCATGATTTCTCAGAGCTGAGTTCCATGATTAGAGCCTGCTGACTGATTCCTGCCTACTCAGCTCTTTGTTCATTGCCTCCAGATGCACATGATCAGTGTGTGACACCAAACATGATCAGCACATGATCAGTCACATGATGAATGCATGATAAGCCAGGTGATCAGCGCATGATCAATTACGTGATCAGTGCATGATCAGTCATGTGACCAGTATATGGTAGCTGCGTGATCACTGCATGATCAGCCACGTGAGCAGTGCATGATAGCCACGTGATCAGTGCATGATCAGTCACGTGATCTGTGCATGATCAGTCACGTGTTCAGTGCATGATCAGCCACGTGATCAGTGAATGATCAATTACGTGATCAGTGAATGATCACTCACGGGACCAGTACATGGTAGCTACGTGATCATTACATGATCAGCCACGTGATCAGTGCATGATCAATTACGTGATCAGTGCATGATCAGTTACGTGAGCAGTGTATGATCAGCCACGTGATCCGTGCATGGTCAGACACGTGAACAGTGTATGATTAGCCACGTGATCAGTGCATGATATCCAAGTGATCAGTGCTTGATCAATCACGTGATCAGTGTATGATCAGCCAGGTGAACAGTGCATGCTCAGTCACGTGATCAGGGACTGCTGAGCTGCGTGATTCCTGTCTGCTCATCTGCTTGACAATTGCCAGCTGAGCTGCACGATTCCTGCCTGTCATCTGCTTGACAATTGCCAGCTGTGCTGTGTAATTCCTGCCTGCTCAGCTGCTTGATTATTGCCAGCTGAGCAGCATGATTCCTCACAGCTGAGTTCCATGATTATTGCCTGCTGACTGTTTGATTCATGCCTACTCAGCTCTTTGTTTATTGCCTCCAGAGGCACATGATCAGTGTATGATAGCAAACATGCTCAGCGCATGATCAGTCACATGGTCAGCGCCATTAAGTCACGTGATCACTACATGATAGTCATGTGATCAGTCCATGCTCAGTCACGGTATCAGTGCATGATCAGCCACGTGATCAGTGCATGATAGCCACGTGATCATTGCATGATAGCCACGTGATCAGTGCATGATCAGCCAGGTGATCAGTGAATGATTACTACGTGATCAGTTCATGATTAGTCACGTGATCTGTGCATGACCAGGCAGGTGATCAGTGTATGATCAGCCACGTGAACAGTGCTTGATAGCCACGTGATCAGTGCACGATCAGTCACCTGATGGGTGTATGATCTGTCACGTGACCGGTACATGGTAGCTACATGATCATTGCATGATCAGCCACGTGAGTAGTGCATGATAGCAAAGTGATCAGTGCATGATCTGTGACGTGATCAGTGCATGATCAGTCATGTAATCTGTGCATGACCAGGCACGTGATCAGTGTATGACCAGCCATGTGATCAGTGCATTAAAGCCACGTGATCAGTGCATGATAAGTCACGTGATCAGTGCATGATCAGCCACATGATCAGTGCATGATCAATTACGTCATCAGTGCATGATCAGTCACGTGACCAGTACATGGTAGCTGCGTGATCAGTGTATGACCAGCCAAGTGATCAGTGCATGATAGCCAAGTGATCAGTGCATGATCAGTCACGGGATCAGTGCATGATGAGCCACGTGATCAGTGCTGGATCAATTACATGATCCGTGCATGATCAGTCAGGTGACCAGTACATGGTTGCTACGTGATCATTGCATGATCACCCACTTGAGGAGAGCATGATAGCCACGTGATCAGTGCATGATCAGTCACGTGATCAGTACATGATCAGTCACGGGAACAGTGCATGATCATTTACGTGATCTGTGCATGATCAGTCACGTGACCAGTATATGGTAGCTACGTGATCATTGCATGACCAGCCACGTGAGCAGTGCATGATAGCCACGTGATGTGTGCATGATCAGTCACGTGATTAGTGCATGATCAGCCACGTGATCAGTGCATGATCAATTACGTGATTAGTGCATGATCACTCACGTGACCAGTACATGGTTGCTACGTGATCATTGCATGATCAGCCACGTGATCAGTGCATGATCAATTACGTGATCAGTGCATGATAGTCACGTGACCAGTGCATGGTAGCTACGTGATCATTACATGATCAGCCATTTGAACCTTGCATGATAGCAACGAGATCAGTGCATGATCAGTCACGTGATCAGTGCATGATCAGTCACGTGAACAGTGCATGATAAGTCACCTGATCAGTGTATGATCAATTACGTGCTCAGTGCATGATCACTCACGTGACCAGTACATGGTAGCTACGTGATCATTGCATGGTCAGCCACGTGAGCAGTGCATGATAGCCGCGTGATCACTGCATGATCTGTCACATGATCAGTGTATGTTTATCCACGTGATTAGTGCATGATAGCCACGTGATCAGTGCATGATCAGTCACGTGATACGTGTGTGATCAGCCATGTGATCAGTGCATGATGAGTCAGGTGATCAGTGCAGGATTAATTACGTGATCAGTGCATGATCAGTCACGTGACCAGTACATGGTTGCTACGTGATCATTGCATGATCAGCCACGTGAGCAGTGCATGATAGCCACGTGATCAGTGCATGATCAGTTCCATGAACAGTGTGTGATCAGCCACGTGAGCAGTGCATGGTCAGACAGGTGAACAGTGTATGATCAGTCACGTGACCAGTATATGGTAGCTACGTGATCATTGCATGATCAGCCATGTGATCTGTGCAAGATAGCCACGTGATCACTGCATGATAGCCACGTGATCAGTGCATGATCAGTCACGTGATCAGTGCATGATCAGCCACGTGATCAGTGCATGACGAGGCACGTGATCAGTATGACCAGCCAAGTGATCAGTGCATGATAGCCACGTGATCAGTGCATGATCAGTCACGTGATCAGTGAATGATCAGCCACGTGATCAGTGCATGATCAGCCACATGACCAGTGCATGATCAATTACGTGATCAGTGCATGATCATTCACGTGACCAGTATATGGTAGCTACGTGATCAGTGCATGATCAGCCACGTGATCAGTGCATAATCAGTCACGTGATCAGTGCATGGTCAGTCACGTGATCAGTGCATGATCATCCACGTGATCAGTGCATGTGGAGTCATTTAGTCAATGCATGATAGCGCCATAATCAGTGCACGATCAGTCCCGTGATGAGTGTATGATCAGCCAAGTGATCAGTGCAAGATAGCTACGTGATCAGTGCATGATCAGTCACATGAAAAGTGCATGATCAGCCACGTCATCAGTGCATGATAGCCACGTGAGCAGTGCATACAATTACGTGGTCAGTGCATGCGCAATCACGTGATCAGTGCATGAGAGCCACGTGATCAGTGCATGATCATTCACGTGATAGGTGTGTGATCAGCGACGTGAACAGTGCATGCTCAGTCACGTGTTCAGGGCCTGCTGAGCTGCGTGATTACTGTCTGCTCATCTGCTTGACAATTGCCAGCTGAGCTGTACGATTCCTGTCTGTCATCTCCTTGACAATTGCCACCTGTGCTGCATAATTCCTGCCTGCTCATCTACTTGATTATTGCCAGCTGAGCAGCATGATTTCTCAGAGCTGAGTTCCATGATTATAGCCTGCTGACTGATTCCTGCCTACTCAGCTCTTTGTTCATTGCCTCCAGATGCACATGATCAGTGTGTGACACCAAACATGATCAGCACATGATCAGTCACATGATGAATGCATGATAAGCCAGGTGATCAGTGCATGATCAATTACGTGATCAGTGCATGATCAGTCATGTGACCAGTACATGGTAGCTGCGTGATCACTGCATGATCAGCCACGTGAGCAGTGCATGATAGCCACGTGATCAGTGCATGATCAGTCACGTGACCTGTGCATGATCAGTCACGTGTTCAGTGCATGATCAGCCACGTGATCAGTGAATGATCAATTACGTGATCAGTGCATGATCAGTTACGTGAGCAGTGTATGATCAGCCACGTGATCCGTGCATGGTCAGACACGTGAACAGTGTATGATTAGCCACGTGATCAGTGCATGATATCCAAGTGATCAGTGCTTGATCAATCACGTGATCAGTGTATGATCAGCCAGGTGAACAGTGCATGCTCAGTCACGTGATCAGGGACTGCTGAGCTGCGTGATTACTGTCTGCTCATCTGCTTGACAATTGCCAGCTGAGCTGCACGATTCCTGCCTGTCATCTGCTTGACAATTGCCAGCTGTGCTGTGTAATTCCTTCCTGCTCAGCTGCTTGATTATTGCCAGCTGAGCCGCATGATTCCTCACAGCTGAGTTCCATGATTATTGCCTGCTGACTGTTTGATTCATGCCTACTCAGCTCTTTGTTTATTGCCTCCAGAAGCACATGATCAGTGTATGATAGCAAACATGCTCAGCGCATGATCAGTCACATGGTCAGCGCCATTAAGTCACGTGATCACTACATGATAGTCATGTGATCAGTCCATGCTCAGTCACGGTATCAGTGCATGATCAGCCACGTGATCAGTGCATGATAGCCACGTGATCATTGCATGATAGCCACGTGATCAGTGCATGATCAGCCAGGTGATCAGTGAATGATTGCTACGTGATCAGTTCATGATTAGTCACGTGATCTGTGCATGACCAGGCAGGTGATCAGTGTATGATCAGCCACGTGAACAGTGCATGATAGCCACGTGATCAGTGCATGATCAGTCACCTGATGGGTGTATGATCTGTCACGTGACCGGTACATGGTAGCTACATGATCATTGCATGATCAGCCACGTGAGTAGTGCATGATAGCCAGGTGATCAGTGCATGATCTGTGACGTGATCAGTGCATGATCAGTCATGTAATCTGTGCATGACCAGGCATGTGATCAGTGTATGACCAGCCATGTGATCAGTGCATTAAAGCCACGTGATCAGTGCATGATAAGTCACGTGATCAGTGCATGACCAGCCAAGTGATCAGTGCATGATAGCCACGTGATCAGTGCATGATCAGTCACGGGATCAGTGCATGATGAGCCACGTGATCAGTGCTGGATCAATTACATGATCAGTGCATGATCAGTCAGGTGACCAGTACATGGTTGCTACGTGATCATTGCATGATCACCCACTTGAGGAGAGCATGATAGCCACGTGATAAGTGCATGAT
The DNA here is from genome assembly GCF_002263795.3 of Bos taurus. Taxonomy (NCBI): domain Eukaryota; kingdom Metazoa; phylum Chordata; class Mammalia; order Artiodactyla; family Bovidae; genus Bos; species Bos taurus. Next base: position 98,830 of record NW_020191609.1, read on the forward strand.
CAGTCACATGATCAGTACATGATCAGTCACGGGAACAGTGCATGATCATTTACGTGATCTGTGCATGATCAGTCACGTGACCAGTATATGTTAGCTACGTGATCATTGCATGACCAGCCACGTGAGCAGTGCATGATAGCCACGTGATGTGTGCATGATCAGTCACGTGATCAGTGCATGGTCAGCCACGTGATCAGTGCATGACCAGTCACGTGATTAGTGCATGGTCAGCCACGTGATCAGTGCATGACCAGTCACGTGATCAGTGCATGATCAGTCACGTGACAGGTGTGTGGTAAGCCACGTGAACAATGCATGTTCAGCCACGTGATCAATGCATGATATCCACGTGATCAGTGCATGATCAGTTCCATGAACAGTGTGTGATCAGCCACGTGAGCAGTGCATGGTCAGACAGGTGAACAGTGTATGATCAGTCACGTGACCAGTATATGGTAGCTACGTGATCATTGCATGATCAGCCATGTGATCTGTGCATGATAGCCACGTGATCACTGTATGATAGCCACGTGATCAGTGCATGATCAGTCACGTGATCAGTGCATGATCAGCCACGTGATCAGTGCATGACGAGGCACGTGATCAGTATGACCAGCCAAGTGATCAGTGCATGATAGCCACGTGATCAGTGCATGATCAGTCACGTGATCAGTGTATGATCAGCCACGTGATCAGTGCATGATAAGTCATGAGATAAGTGCATGATCAGTTAAGTGATCAGTGCATGATCAGCCACATGATCAGTGCATGATCAATTACGTCATCAGTGCATGATCAGTCACGTGACCAGTACATGGTAGCTGCGTGATCAGTGTATGACCAGCCAAGTGATCAGTGCATGATAGCCACGTGATCAGTGCATGATCAGTCACGGGATCAGTGCATGATGAGCCACGTGATTAGTGCTGGATCAATTACATGATCAGTGCATGATCAGTCAGGTGACCAATACATGGTTGCTACTTGATCATTGCATGATCACCCACTTGAGGAGAGCATGATAGCCACGTGATCAGTGCATGATCAGTCACGTGATCAGTACATCATCAGTCACGGGAACAGTGCATGACCAGTCACGTGATTAGTGCATGATCAGCCACGTGATCAGTGCATGATCAATTACGTGATTAGTGCATGATCAGTCACGTGACCAGTACATGGTAGCTACGTGATCATTGCATGATCAGCCACGTGATCAGTGCAAGATCAGTCACGTGATCAGTGTATGATCAGCCACGTGATCAGTGCATGATCAATTACGTGATTAGTGCATGATCACTCACGTGACCAGTACATGGTAGCTACGTGATCATTGCATGGTCAGCCACGTGTGCAGTGCATGATAGCCGCATGATCACTGCATGATCTGTCACAGGATCAGTGTATGTTTATCCACGTGATTAGTGCATGATAGCCACGTGATCAGTGCATGATCAGTCACGTGATACGTGTGTGATCAGCCACGTGATCAGTGCATGATGAGTCATGTGATCAGTGCAGGATTAATTATGTGATCAGTGCATGATCAGTCACGTGACCAGTACATGGTTGCTACGTGATCATTGCATGATCAGCCACGTGAGCAGTGCATGATAGCCACGTGATCAGTGCATGATCAGTCACGTGATCAGTGCATGATCAGTCACCTGATGGGTGTATGATCTGTCAAGTGACCGGTACATGGTAGCTACATGATCATTGCATGATCAGCCACGTGAGTAGTGCATGATAGCCAGGTGATCAGTGCATGATCTGTGACGTGATCAGTGCATGATCAATTACGTCATCAGTGCATAATCAGTCACGTGACCAGTACATGGTAGCTGCGTGATCACTGTATGACCAGCCAAGTGATCAGTGCATGATAGCCACGTGATCAGTGCATGATCAGTCACGGGATCAGTGCATATTGAGCCATGTGATCAGTGTTGGATCAATTACACGATCAGTGCATGATCAGTCAGGTGACCAGTACATGGTTGCTACGTGATCATTGCATGATCACCCACTTGAGGAGAGCATGATAGCCACGTGATCAGTGCATGATCAGTCACGTGATCAGTACATGATCAGTCACGGGAACAGTGCATGATCATTTACGTGATCTGTGCATGATCAGTCACGTGACCAGTATATGGTAGCTACGTGATCATTGCATGACCAGCCACGTGAGAAGTTCATGAAAGCCACGTGATGTGTGCATGACCCGTCACGTGATTAGTGCATGATCAGCCACGTGATTAGTGCATGATCAATTACGTGATTAGTGCATGATCAGTCACGTGATCAGTGTATGATCAGCCACGTGATCAGTGCATGATCAGTCACGTGATACGTGTGAGATCAGCCACGTGATCAGTGCATGAGTGCCACGTGATCAGTGCATGATCAGTCACGTGACAGGTGTGTGGTAAGCCACGTGAACAATGCATGTTCAGCCACGTGATCAATGCATGATATCCACGTGATCAGTGCATGATCAGCCACGTGATCAGTGCATAATCAGTCACGTGATCAGTGCATGGTCAGTCACGTGATCAGTGCATGATCATCCACGTGATCAGTGCAGGTGGAGTCATGTAGTCAATGCCTGATAGCGCCATAATCAGTGCACGATCAGTCCCGTGATGAGTGTATGATCAGCCAAGTGATCAGTGCAAGATAGCTACGTGATCAGTGCATGATCAGTCACATGAAAAGTGCATGATCAGCCACGTCATCAGTGCATGATAGCCACGTGAGCAGTGCATACAATCACGTGATCAGTGCATGAGAGCCACGTGATCAGTGCATGATCATTCACGTGATAGGTGTTTGATCAGCGACGTGAACAGTGCATGCTCAGTCACGTGTTCAGGGCCTGCTTAGCTGCATGATTACTGTCTGCTCACCTGCTTGACAATTGCCATCTGAGCTGTACGATTCCTGTCTGTCATCTCCTTGACAATTGCCACCTGTGCTGCATAATTCCTGCCTGCTCATCTACTTGATTATTGCCAGCTGAGCAGCATGATTTCTCAGAGCTGAGTTCCATGATTATAGCCTGCTGACTGATTCCTGCCTACTCAGCTCTTTGTTCATTGCCTCCAGATGCACATGATCAGTGTGTGACACCAAACATGATCAGCACATGATCAGTCACATGATGAATGCATGATAAGCCAGGTGATCAGTGCATGATCAATTACGTGATCAGTGCATGATCAGTCATGTGACCAGTACATGGTAGCTGCGTGATCACTGCATGATCAGCCACGTGAGCAGTGCATGATAGCCACGTGATCAGTGCATGATCAGTCACGTGATCAGTGCACGATCAGTCACGTGTTCAGTGCATGATCAGCCACGTGATCAGTGAATGATCAATTACGTGATCAGTGAATGATCACTCACGGGACCAGTACATGGTAGCTACGTGATCATTACATGATCAGCCACGTGATCAGTGCATGATCAATTACGTGATCAGTGCATGATCAGTTACGTGAGCAGTGTATGATCAGCCACGTGATCCGTGCATGGTCAGACACGTGAACAGTGTATGATTAGCCACGTGATCAGTGCATGATATCCAAGTGATCAGTGCTTGATCAATCACGTGATCAGTGTATGATCAGCCAGGTGAACAGTGCATGCTCAGTCACGTGATCAGGGACTGCTGAGCTGCGTGATTACTGTCTGCTCATCTGCTTGACAATTGCCAGCTGAGCTGCACGATTCCTGCCTGTCATCTGCTTGACAATTGCCAGCTGTGCTGTGTAATTCCTGCCTGCTCAGCTGCTTGATTATTGCCAGCTGAGCAGCATGATTCCTCACAGCTGAGTTCCATGATTATTGCCTGCTGACTGTTTGATTCATGCCTACTCAGCTCTTTGTTTATTGCCTCCAGAGGCACATGATCAGTGTATGATAGCAAACATGCTCAGCGCATGATCAGTCACATGGTCAGCGCCATTAAGTCACGTGATCACTACATGATAGTCATGTGATCAGTCCATGCTCAGTCACGGTATCAGTGCATGATCAGCCACGTGATCAGTGCATGATAGCCACGTGATCATTGCATGATAGCCACGTGATCAGTGCATGATCAGCCAGGTGATCAGTGAATGATTGCTACGTGATCAGTTCATGATTAGTCACATGATCTGTGCATGACCAGGCAGGTGAACAGTGTATGATCAGCCACGTGAACAGTGCATGATAGCCACGTGATCAGTGCATGATCAGTCACCTGATGGGTGTATGATCTGTCAAGTGACCGGTACATGGTAGCTACATGATCATTGCATGATCAGCCACGTGAGTAGTGCATGATAGCCAGGTGATCAGTGCATGATCTGTGACGTGATCAGTGCATGATCAGTCATGTAATCTGTGCATGACCAGGCACGTGATCAGTGTATGACCAGCCATGTGATCAGTGCATTAAAGCCACGTGATCAGTGCATGATAAGTCACGTGATCAGTGCATGATCAATTACGTCATCAGTGCATAATCAGTCACGTGACCAGTACATGGTAGCTGCGTGATCAGGGTATGACCAGCCAAGTGATCAGTGCATGATAGCCACGTGATCAGTGCATGATCAGTCACGGGATCAGTGCATATTGAGCCATGTGATCAGTGCTGGATCAATTACACGATCCGTGCATGATCAGTCAGGTGACCAGTACATGGTTGCTACGTGATCATTGCATGATCACCCACTTGAGGAGAGCATGATAGCCACGTGATCAGTGCATGATCAGTCACGTGATCAGTACATGATCAGTCACGGGAACAGTGCATGATCATTTACGTGATCTGTGCATGATCAGTCACGTGACCAGTATATGGTAGCTACGTGATCATTGCATGACCAGCCACGTGAGAAGTTCATGATAGCCACGTGATGTGTGCATGACCCGTCACGTGATTAGTGCATGATCAGCCACGTGATCAGTGCATGATCAATTACGTGATTAGTGCATGATCAGTCACGTGATCAGTGTATGATCAGCCACGTGATCAGTGCATGATCAATTACGTGATCAGTGCATGATAGTCACGTGACCAGTACATGGTAGCTACGTGATCATTACATGATCAGCCATGTGAACCTTGCATGATAGCAACGAGATCAGTGCATGATCAGTCACGTGATCAGTGCATGATCAGTCACGTGAACAGTGCATGATAAGTCACCTGATCAGTGTATGATCAATTACGTGCTCAGTGCATGATCACTCAAGTGACCAGTACATGGTAGCTACGTGATCATTGCATGGTCAGCCACGTGAGCAGTGCATGATAGCCTCGTGATTACTGCATGATCTGTCACATGATCTGTGTATGTTTATCCACGTCATTAGTGCATGATAGCCACGTGATCAGTGCATGATCAGTCACGTGATACGTGTGTGATCAGCCACGTGATCAGTGCATGATGAGTCAGGTGATCAGTGCAGGATTAATTACGTGATCAGTGCATGATCAGTCACGTGACCAGTACATGGATGCTACGTGATCATTGCATGATCAGCCACGTGAGTAGTGCATGATAGCCACGTGATCACTGCATGATAGCCACGTGATCAGTGCATGATCAGACACGAGATCATTGCATGATCAGTCACGTGATCAGTGCATGATCAGCCACGTGATCAGTGCATGACCAGGCACGTGATCAGTGTATGTCCAGCCAAGTGATCAGTGCATTATAGCCACGTCATCAGTGCATGATCAGTCACATGGTCAGTACATGATCAGTCAACTGAACAGTGCATGATCATTTACGTGATCTGAGCATGATCAGTCACGTGACCAGTATATGGTAGCTACGTGAACATTGCATGAACAGCCAGGTGAGAAGTGCATGATAGCCACGTGATGTGTGCATGATCAGTTACGTGAGCAGAGTATGATCAGCCACGTGATCAGTGCATGAGTGCCACGTGATCAGTGCATGATCAGTCACGTGACAGGTGTGTGGTAAGCCACGTGATCAATGCATGTTCAGCCACGTGATCAATGCATGATATCCACGTGATCAGTGCATGATCAGTTCCATGAACAGTGTGTGATCAGCCACGTGAGCAGTGCATGGTCAGACATGTGAACAGTGTATGATCAGTCACGTGACCAGTATATGGTAGCTACGTGATCATTGCATGATCAGCCATGTGATCTGTGCATGATAGCCACGTGATCACTGCATGATAGCCACGTGATCAGTGCATGATCAGTCACGTGATCAGTGCATGATCAGCCACGTGATCTTTGCATGACGAGGCACGTGATCAGTATGACCAGCCAAGTGATCAGTGCATGATAGCCACGTGATCAGTGCATGATCAGTCACGTGATCAGTGCATGATCAGTCACGTGATCAGTGTATGATCAGCCACGTGATCAGTGCATGATCAGTCACGTGATACGTGTGAGATCAGCCACGTGATCAGTGCATGAGTGCCACGTGATCAGTGCATGATCAGTCACGTGACAGGTGTGTGGTAAGCCACGTGAACAATGCATGTTCAGCCACGTGATCAATGCATGATATCCACGTGATCAGTGCATGATCAGCCACGTGATCAGTGCATAATCAGTCACGTGATCAGTGCATGGTCAGTCACGTGATCAGTGCATGATCATCCACGTGATCAGTGCATGTGGAGTCATGTAGTCAATGCATGATAGCGCCATAATCAGTGCACGATCAGTCCCGTGATGAGTGTATGATCAGCCAAGTGATCAGTGCAAGATAGCTACGTGATCAGTGCATGATCAGTCACATGATAAGTGCATGATCAGCCACGTCATCAGTGCATGATAGCCACGTGAGCAGTGCATACAATTACGTGGTCAGTGCATGCGCAATCACGTGATCAGTGCATGAGAGCCACGTGATCAGTGCATGATCATTCACGTGATAGGTGTGTGATCAGCGACGTGAACAGTGCATGCTCAGTCACGTGTTCAGGGCCTGCTGAGCTGCGTGATTACTGTCTGCTCATCTGCTTGACAATTGCCAGCTGAGCTGTACGATTCCTGTCTGTCATCTGCTTGACAATTGCCACCTGTGCTGCATAATTCCTGCCTGCTCATCTACTTGATTATTGCCAGCTGAGCAGCATGATTTCTCAGAGCTGAGTTCCATGATTATAGCCTGCTGACTGATTCCTGCCTACTCAGCTCTTTGTTCATTGCCTCCAGATGCACATGATCAGTGTGTGACACCAAACATGATCAGCACATGATCAGTCACATGATGAATGCATGATAAGCCAGGTGATCAGTGCATGATCAATTACGTGATCAGTGCATGATCAGTCATGTGACCAGTACATGGTAGCTGCGTGATCACTGCATGATCAGCCACGTGAGCAGTGCATGATAGCCACGTGATCAGTGCATGATCAGTCACGTGATCTGTGCATGATCAGTCACGTGTTCAGTGCATGATCAGCCACGTGATCGGTGAATGATCAATTACGTGATCAGTGCATGATCACTCACGGGACCAGTACATGGTAGCTACGTGATCATTACATGATCAGCCACGTGATCAGTGCATGATCAATTACGTGATCAGTGCATGATCAGTTACGTGAGCAGTGTATGATCAGCCACGTGATCAGTGCATGGTCAGACACGTGAACAGTGTATGATTAGCCACGTGATCAGTGCATGATATCCAAGTGATCAGTGCTTGATCAATCACGTGATCAGTGTATGATCAGCCAGGTGAACAGTGCATGCTCAGTCACGTGATCAGGGACTGCTGAGCTGCGTGATTCCTGTCTGCTCATCTGCTTGACAATTGCCAGCTGAGCTGCACGATTCCTGCCTGTCATCTGCTTGACAATTGCCAGCTGTGCTGTGTAATTCCTGCCTGCTCAGCTGCTTGATTATTGCCAGCTGAGCAGCATGATTCCTCACAGCTGAGTTCCATGATTATTGCCTGCTGACTGTTTGATTCATGCCTACTCAGCTCTTTGTTTATTGCCTCCAGAGGCACATGATCAGTGTATGATAGCAAACATGCTCAGCGCATGATCAGTCACATGGTCAGCGCCATTAAGTCACGTGATCACTACATGATAGTCATGTGATCAGTCCATGCTCAGTCACGGTATCAGTGCATGATCAGCCACGTGATCAGTGCATGATAGCCACGTGATCATTGCATGATAGCCACGTGATCAGTGCATGATCAGCCAGGTGATCAGTGAATGATTGCTACGTGATCAGTTCATGATTAGTCACGTGATCTGTGCATGACCAGGCAGGTGATCAGTGTATGATCAGCCACGTGAACAGTGCTTGATAGCCACGTGATCAGTGCATGATCAGTCACCTGATGGGTGTATGATCTGTCACGTGACCGGTACATGGTAGCTACATGATCATTGCATGATCAGCCACGTGAGTAGTGCATGATAGCCAGGTGATCAGTGCATGATCTGTGACGTGATCAGTGCATGATCAGTCATGTAATCTGTGCATGACCAGGCACGTGATCAGTGTATGAACAGCCATGTGATCAGTGCATTAAAGCCACGTGATCAGTGCATGATAAGTCACGTGATCAGTGCATGATCAGTTAAGTGATCAGTGCATGATCAGCCACATGATCAGTGCATGATCAATTACATCATCAGTGCATGATCAGTCACGTGACCAGTACATGGTAGCTGCGTGATCAGTGTATGACCAGCCAAGTGATCAGTGCATGATAGCCACGTGATCAGTGCATGATCAGTCACGGGATCAGTGCATGATGAGCCACGTGATCAGTGCTGGATCAATTACATGATCAGTGCATGATCAGTCAGGTGACCAGTACATGGTTGCTACGTGATCATTGCATGATCACCCACTTGAGCAGAGCATGATAGCCACGTGATCAGTGCATGATCAGTCACGGGATCTGTACATGATCAGTCACGGGAACAGTGCATGATCATTTACGTGATCTGTGCATGATCAGTCACATGACCAGTATATGGTAGCGACGTGATCATTGCATGACCAGCCACGTGAGCAGTGCATGATAGCCACGTGATGTGTGCATGATCAGTCACGTGATCAGTGCATGATCAGCCACGTGATCAGTGCATGACCAGTCACGTGATTAGTGCATGATCAGCCACGTGATCAGTGCATGATCAATTACGTGATTAGTGCATGATCAGTCACGTGACCAGTACATGGTAGCTACATGATCATTGCATGATCAGCCACGTGATCAGTGCATGATCAATTACGTGATTAGTGCATGATCAGTCACGTGACCAGTACATGGTAGCTACGTGATCATTGCATGATCAGCCACGTGATCAGTGCATGATCAGTCACGTGATCAGTGTATGATCAGCCACGTGATCAGTGCATGATCAATTATGTGATCAGTGCATGATAGTCACGTGACCAGTACATGGTAGCTACGTGATCATTACATGATCAGCCATGTGAACCTTGCATGATAGCAACGAGATCAGTGCATGATCAGTCACGTGATCAGTGCATGATCAGTCACGTGAACAGTGCATGATAAGTCACCTGATCAGTGTATGATCAATTACGTGCTCAGTGCATGATCACTCACGTGACCAGTACATGGTAGCTACGTGATCATTGCATGGTCAGCCACGTGAACAGTGCATGATAGCCGCGTGATCACTGCATGATCTGTCACATGATCAGTGTATGTTTATCCACGTGATTAGTGCATGATAGCCACGTGATCAGTGCATGATCAGTCACGTGATACGTGTGTGATCAGCCACGTGATCAGTGCATGATGAGTCAGGTGATCAGTGCAGGATTAATTACGTGATCAGTGCATGATCAGTCACGTGACCAGTACATGGTTGCTACGTGATCATTGCATGATCAGCCACGTGAGCAGTGCATGATAGCCACGTGATCAGTGCATGATCAGTCACGTGATCAGTACATGATCAGTCAACTGAACAGTGCATGATCATTTACGTGATCTGAGCATGATCAGTCACGTGACCAGTATATGGTAGCTACGTGAACATTGCATGACCAGCCAGGTGAGAAGTGCATGATAGCCACGTGATGTGTGCATGATCAGGTACGTGAGCAGAGTATGATCAGCCACGTGATCAGTGCATGAGTGCCACGTGATCAGTGCATGATCAGTCACGTGACAGGTGTGTGGTAAGCCACGTGAACAATGCATGTTCAGCCACGTGATCAATGCATGATATCCACGTGATCAGTGCATGATCAGTTCCATGAACAGTGTGTGATCAGCCACGTGAGCAGTGCATGGTCAGACAGGTGAACAGTGTATGATCAGTCACGTGACCAGTATATGGTAGCTACGTGATCATTGCATGATCAGCCATGTGATCTGTGCATGATAGCCACGTGATCACTGCATGATAGCCACGTGATCAGTGCATGATCAGTCACGTGATCAGTGCATGATCAGCCACGTGATCAGTGCATGACGAGGCACGTGATCAGTATGACCAGCCAAGTGATCAGTGCATGATAGCCACGTGATCAGTGCATGATCAGTCACGTGATCAGTGCATGATCAGTCACGTGATCAGTGTATGATCAGCCACGTGATCAGTGCATGATCAGCCACATGATCAGTGCATGATCAATTACGTGATCAGTGCATGATCATTCACGTGACCAGTACATGGTAGCTACGTGATCATTGCATGATCAGCCACGTGAGCAGTGCGTGATAGCCACGTGATCAGTGCATGATCAGCCACGTGATCAGTGCATGATCAGTCACGTGATCAGTGCATGGTCAGTCACGTGATCAGTGCATGATCATCCACGTGATCAGTGCAGGTGGAGTCATGTAGTCAATGCCTGATAGCGCCATAATCAGTGCACGATCAGTCCCGTGATGAGTGTATGATCAGCCAAGTGATCAGTGCAAGATAGCTACGTGATCAGTGCATGATCAGTCACATGAAAAGTGCATGATCAGCCACGTCATCAGTGCATGATAGCCACGTGAGCAGTGCATACAATTACGTGGTCAGTGCATGCGCAATCACGTGATCAGTGCATGAGAGCCACGTGATCAGTGCATGATCATTCACGTGATAGGTGTGTGATCAGCGACGTGAACAGTGCATGCTCAGTCACGTGTTCAGGGCCTGCTGAGCTGCGTGATTACTGTCTGCTCATCTGCTTGACAATTGCCAGCTGAGCTGTACGATTCCTGTCTGTCATCTCCTTGACAATTGCCACCTGTGCTGCATAATTCCTGCCTGCTCATCTACTTGATTATTGCCAGCTGAGCAGCATGATTTCTCAGAGCTGAGTTCCATGATTATAGCCTGCTGACTGATTCCTGCCTACTCAGCTCTTTGTTCATTGCCTCCAGATGCACATGATCAGTGTGTGACACCAAACATGATCAGCACATGATCAGTCACATGATGAATGCATGATAAGCCAGGTGATCAGTGCATGATCAATTACGTGATCAGTGCATGATCAGTCATGTGACCAGTACATGGTAGCTGCGTGATCATTGCATGATCAGCCACGTGAGCAGTGCATGATAGCCACGTGATCAGTGCATGATCAGTCACGTGATCAGTACATGATCAGTCAACTGAACAGTGCATGATCATTTACGTGATCTGAGCATGATCAGTCACGTGACCAGTATATGGTAGCTACGTGAACATTGCATGACCAGCCAGGTGAGAAGTGCATGATAGCCACGTGATGTGTGCATGATCAGTTACGTGAGCAGAGTATGATCAGCCACGTGATCAGTGCATGAGTGCCACGTGATCAGTGCATGATCAGTCACGTGACAGGTGTGTGGTAAGCCACGTGAACAATGCATGTTCAGCCACGTGATCAATGCATGATATCCACGTGATCAGTGCATGATCAGTTCCATGAACAGTGTGTGATCAGCCACGTGAGCAGTGCATGGTCAGACAGGTGAACAGTGTATGATCAGTCACGTGACCAGTATATGGTAGCTACGTGATCATTGCATGATCAGCCATGTGATCTGTGCATGATAGCCACGTGATCACTGCATGATAGCCACGTGATCAGTGCATGATCAGTCACGTGATCAGTGCATGATCAGCCACGTGATCAGTGCATGACGAGGCACGTGATCAGTATGACCAGCCAAGTGATCAGTGCATGATAGCCACGTGATCAGTGCATGATCAGTCACGTGATCAGTGCATGATCAGTCACGTGATCAGTGTATGATCAGCCACGTGATCAGTGCATGATCAGCCACATGACCAGTGCATGATCAATTACGTGATCAGTGCATGATCATTCACGTGACCAGTACATGGTAGCTACGTGATCATTGCATGATCAGCCACGTGAGCAGTGCGTGATAGCCACGTGATCAGTGCATGATCAGCCACGTGATCAGTGCATGATCAGTCACGTGATCAGTGCATGGTCAGTCACGTGATCAGTGCATGATCATCCACGTGATCAGTGCAGGTGGAGTCATGTAGTCAATGCCTGATAGCGCCATAATCAGTGCACGATCAGTCCCGTGATGAGTGTATGATCAGCCAAGTGATCAGTGCAAGATAGCTACGTGATCAGTGCATGATCAGTCACATGAAAAGTGCATGATCAGCCACGTCATCAGTGCATGATAGCCACGTGAGCAGTGCATACAATTACGTGGTCAGTGCATGCGCAATCACGTGATCAGTGCATGAGAGCCACGTGATCAGTGCATGATCATTCACGTGATAGGTGTGTGATCAGCGACGTGAACAGTGCATGCTCAGTCACGTGATCAGGGCCTGCTGAGCTGCGTGATTACTGTCTGCTCATCTGCTTGACAATTGCCAGCTGAGCTGTACGATTCCTGTCTGTCATCTCCTTGACAATTGCCACCTGTGCTGCATAATTCCTGCCTGCTCATCTACTTGATTATTGCCAGCTGAGCAGCATGATTTCTCAGAGCTGAGTTCCATGATTATAGCCTGCTGACTGATTCCTGCCTACTCAGCTCTTTGTTCATTGCCTCCAGATGCACATGATCAGTGTGTGACACCAAACATGATCAGCACATGATCAGTCACATGATGAATGCATGATAAGCCAGGTGATCAGTGCATGATCAATTACGTGATCAGTGCATGATCAGTCATGTGACCAGTACATGGTAGCTGCGTGATCACTGCATGATCAGCCACGTGAGCAGTGCATGATAGCCACGTGATCAGTGCATGATCAGTCACGTGATCTGTGCATGATCAGTCACGTGTTCAGTGCATGATCAGCCACGTGATCAGTGAATGATCAATTACGTGATCAGGTGCATGATCACTCACGGGACCAGTACATGGTAGCTACGTGATCATTACATGATCAGCCCACGTGATCAGTGCATGATCAATTACGTGATCAGTGCATGATCAGTTTACGTGAGCAGTGTATGATCAGCCACGTGATCAGTGCATGGTCAGACATGTGAACAGTGTATGATTAGCCACGTGATCAGTGCATGATATCCAAGTGATCAGTGCTTGATCAATCACGTGATCAGTGTGATGATCAGCCAGGTGAACAGTGCATGCTCAGTCACGTGATCAGGGGACTGCTGAGGCTGCGTGATTACTGTCTGCTCATCTGCTTGACAATTGCCAGCTGAAGCTGCACGATTCCTGCCTGTCATCTGCTTGACAATTGCCAGCTGTGCTGTGTAATTCCTTGCCTGCCTCAGCTGCTTGATTATTGCCAGCTGAGCAGCATTGATTCCTCACAGCTGAGTTCCAAGATTATTGCCTGCTGACTGTTTGATTCATGCCTACTCAGCTCTTTGTTTATTGCCTCCAGAGGCACATTGATCAGTGTATGATAGCAAACATGCTCAGCGCATGATCAGTCACATGGTCAGCGCCATTAAGTCACGTGATCACTACATGATAGTCATGTGATCAGTCCATGCTCAGTCACGGTATCAGTGCTATGATCAGCCACGTGATCAGTGCATGATAGCCACGTGATCATTGCATGATAGCCACGTGATCAGTGCATGATCAGCCAGGGTGATCAGTGAATGATTGCTACGTGATCAGTTCATGATTAGTCACGTGATCTGTGCATGACCAGGCAGGTGATCAGTGTATGATCAAGCCACGTGAACAGTGCTTTGATAGCCACGTGATCAGTGCATGATCAGTTCACCTGATGGGTGTATGATCTGTCACGTGGACCGGTACATGGTAGCTACATGATCATTGCATGATCAGCCACGTGAGTAGTGCATGATAACCAAGTGATCAGTGCATTGATCTGTGACGTGATCAGTGCCATGATCAGTCATGTAATCTGTGGCATGACCAGGCACGTGATCAGTGTATGACCAGCCATGTGATCAGTGCATTAAAGCCACGTGATCAGTGCATGATAAGTCACGTGATCAGTGCATGATCAGTTAAGTGATCAGTGCATGATCAGCCACATGATCAGTGCATGATCAGCCCACGTGATCAGTGCATGATCAGTCACGTGATCAGTGCATGGTCAGTCACGTGATCAGGTGCATGATCATCCACGTGATCAGTGCAGGTGGAGTCATGTAGTCAATGCCTGATAGCGCCATAATCAGTGCACGATCAGTCCCGTGATGAGTGTATGATCAGCCAAGTGATCAGTGCCAAGATAGCTACGTGATCAGTGCATGATCAGTCACATGATAAGTGCATGATCAGCCACGTCATCAGTGCATGATAGCCACGTGAGCAGTGCATACAATTACGTGGTCAGTGCATGCGCAATCACGTGATCAGTGCATGAGAGCCACGTGATCAGTGCATGATCATTCACGTGATAGGTGTGTGATCAGCGACGTGAACAGTGCATGCTCAGTCACGTGATCAGGGCCTGCTGAGCTGCCGTGATTACCTGTCTGCTCATCTGCTTGACAATTGCCAGCTGAGCTGTACGATTCCTGTCTGTCATCTGCCTTGACAATTGCCACCTGTGCTGCATAATTCCTGCCTGCTCATCTACTTGATTATTGCCAGCTGAGCAGCCATGATTTCTCAGAGCTGAGTTCCATGATTATAGCCTGCTGACTGATTCCTGCCTACTCAGCTCTTTGTTCATTGCCTCCAGATGCACATGATCAGTGTGTGACACCAAACATGATCAGCACATGATCAGTCACATGATGAATGCATGATAAGCCAGGTGATCAGTGCATGATCAATTACGTGATCAGTGCATGATCAGTCATGTGACCAGTACATGGTAGCTGCGTGATCACTGCATGATCAGCCACGTGAGCAGTGCATGATAGCCACGTGATCAGTGCATGATTCAGTCACGTGATCTGTGCATGATCAGTCACGTGTTCAGTGCATGATCAGCCACGTGATCAAGTGAATGATCAATTACGTGATCAGTGCATGATCACTCACGGGACCAGTACATGGTAGCTACGTGATCATTACATGATCAGCCACGTGATCAGTGCATGATCAATTACGTGATCAGTGCATGATCAGTTACCGTGAGCAGTGTATGATCAGCCACGTGATCAGTGCATGGTCAGACATAGTGAACAGTGTATGAATTACCACGTGATCAGGGCATGATATCCAAGTGATCAGTGCTTGATCAATCACGGTGATCAGTGTATGATCAGCCAGGTGAACAGTGCATGCTCAGTCACGTGATCAGGGACTGCTGAGCTGCGTGATACTGTCTGCTCATCTGCTTGACAATTGCCAAGCTGAGCTGCCCACGATTCCTGCCTGTCATCTGCTTGACAATTGCCAGCTGTGCTGTGTAATTCCTGCCTGCTCAGCTGCTTGATTATTGCCAGCTGAGCAGCATGATTCCTCACAGCTGAGTTCCATGATTATTGCCTGCTGACTGTTTGATTCGATGCCTACTCAGCTCTTTGTTTATTGCCTCCAGAGGCACATGATCAGTGTATGATAGCAAACATGCTCAGCGCATTGATCAGTCACATGGTCAGCGCCATTAAGTCACGTGATCACTACATGATAGTCATGTGATCAGTCCATGCTCAGTCACGGTATCAGTGCATGATCAGCCACGTGATCAGTGCATGATAGCCACGTGATCATTGCATGATAGCCACGTGATCAGTGCATGATCAGCCAGGTGATCAGTGAATGATTGCTACGTGATCAGTTCATGATTTAGTCACGTATCTGTGTCATGACCAGGCACGGGTGATCAGTGTATGATCAGCCACGTGAACAGTGCATTGATAGCCACGTGATCAGTGCATGATCAGTCACTGATGGGTGTATGATCTGTCACGGTACCGTACATGGTAGCTACATGATCATGCATATCAGCCACGTGAGTAGTGCATGATAGCCAAGTGATCAGTGCATGATCTGTGACGTGATCAGTGGCATGATCAGTCATGTAATCTGTGCGATGACCAGGCACGTGATCAGTGTATGACCAGCCATGTGATCAGTGCATTAAAGCCACGTGATCATGCATGATAAGTCACGTGATCAGTGCATGATCAGTTAAGTGATCAGTGCATGATCAGCCACATGATCAGTGCATGATCAATTACATCATCAGGCATGATCAGTCACGTGACCAGTACATGGTAGCTGCGTATCAGTGTATGACCAGCCAAGTGATCAGTGCATGATAGCCACGTGATCAGTGCATGATCAGTCACGGGATCAGTGCATGATGAGCCCACGTGATCAGTGCTGGATCAATTACATGATCAGTGCATGATCAGTCAGGTGACCAGTACATGGTTCTACGTGATCATTGCATGATCACCCACTTTGAGCAGAGCATGATAGCCACGTGATCAGTGCATGATCAGTCACGGATCTGTACATGATCAGTCACGGGAACAGTGCATGATTCATTTACGTGATCTGTGCATGATCAAGTCACGTGACCAGTATATGGTAGCGACGTTGATCATTGTATGACCAGCCACGTGAGCAGTGCATGATAGCCACGTGATGTGCATGATCAGTCACGTGATCAGTGCATGATCAGCCACGTGATTCAGTGCATTGACCAGTCACGTGATTAGTGCATGATCAGCCACGTGATCAGTGCATGATCAATTACGTGATTAGTGCATGATCAGTCACGTACCAGTACATGGTAGCTACATGATCATTGCATGATCAGCCACGTGATCATGCATGATCAATTACGTGATTTGTGCATGATCAGTCACGTGACCAGTACAT
>NW_020191610.1:0-27749 GCF_002263795.3 Bos taurus
TATGATCAGCCACGTGATCAGTGCATGGTCAGACACGTGAACAGTGTATGATCAGCCACGTGATCAGTGCATGATATCCAAGTGATCAGGGCATGATCATCACGTGATCAGTGTATGATCAGCCACGTGAATAGTGCATGCTCACTCACGTGATAAGGCCTGCTGAGCTGCGTGATTACTGTCTGGTCATCTGCTTGAAAATTGCCAGCTGAGCTGCATGATTCCTGCCTGTCATCTGCTTGACAATTGCCAGCTGTGCTGCGTAATTCCTGCCTGCTCAGCTGCTTGATTATTGCCAGCTGTGCAGCATGATTCCTCACAGCTGAGTTCCATAATTATTGCCTGCTGACTGTTTGATTCGTGCCTACTCAGCTCTTTGTTTATTGCCTCCAGAGGCAAATGATCAGTGTATGATAGCAAACATGATCAGTGCATGATCAGTCACATGATCAGCGCCATTAAGTCACGTGATCACTACATGATAGTCATGTGATCAGTCCATGCTCAGTCACGGTATCAGTGCATGATCAACCACGTGATCAGTGCACGATAGCCAGGTAATGAGTGCATGATAGCCAGATGATCAGTGCATTATCAGTCACGTGATCAGTGTATGATCAGCCAAGTAATCAGTGCATGATAGCCAACTGATCAGTGGATGATCAGTCACGTGATCTGTGCATTGTCAGTCACGTGATCATTGCATGATCAGCCACGTGAATAGTGCATGATCAATTACGTGATCAGTGCATGATCAGTCACGTGATCAGTGCATGATCAGTCACAACTGCTGTATCACGTGATCAATGATCAGTCCACGTGATCAGTGTATGATCAGCCACGTGATCAATGCATGTCAGCCAAATGATCAGTGATGGTCAGTCACGTGATCAGTGCTGATCATCCACGTGATCAGTGCCTGTGGAGTCATGTAGACAATGCATGATAGCGCCGTGATCAGTGCACGATCAGTCCCCGTGATGAGTGTATGATCAGCCAAGTGATCAGTGCAAGATAGCTACGTGATCAGTGCATGATCAGCCAACGTCATCAGTGCAATGATAGCCACGTGAGCAGTGCATTACAATTACGTGATCAGTGCATGCGAAATTCACGTGATCAGTGCATGAGAGCCACCTGATCAGTGCATGATTATTCACGTGATAGGTGTGTGATCAGCCACCGTGAACAGTGCATGCTCAGTCACGTGATAAGGGCCTGCTGAGCTGCGTGATTACTGTCTGCTCATTTTGCTTTAACAATTGCCAGCTGAGCTGTAAGATTTCTTCCTGTCATCTCCTTGACAATTGCACCTGTGCTGCATAATTCCTGCCTGCTCATCTACTTGATTATTGCCAGCTGAGCAGGCATGATTTCTCCAAAGTGAGTTTCCATGATTATAGCCTGCTGACTGATTCCTGCCTTTCTCAGCTCTTTGTTCATGCCTGCAGATGCACATGATCAGTGTGTGACACCAAACATGATCAGCACATGATCAGTCACATGATCATGCATGATAAGCCAGGGTGATCAGTGCCATGATCCAATTACGTGATCAGTGCCATGATCCAGTCATGTGCCAGTACATGGTAGCTGCGTGATCATTGCTTATGATCAGCCACGTGAGGCAGTGCATGATAGCCACGTGATCAGTGCATGATCAGTCACGTGATCAGTGCATGATCAGTCACGTGTTCAGTGCATGATCAGACACGTGATCAGTGCATGGATCAATTACGTGATCAGGTGCATGGTCATTTCACGGGACCAGTACATTGTAGCTACATGATCATTGCATGATCAGCCACGGTGATTCAGTGCATGATCAATTACGTGATCAGTGCATGATTCAGTTACGTGAGCAGTGTGATGATCAGCCATGTGATCAGTGCATGGTCAGACACGTGAACAGTGTATGATTCAGCCACGTGATCAGTGCATGATATCCAAGTGATCAGTGCATGATCAATCACGTGATCAGTGTATTGATCAGCCAGGTGAAACAGTGTATGCTCAGTCACGTGATCAGGGCCTGCTGAGCTGCGTGATTCCTGTCTGCTCATTCTGCTTGACAATTGCCAGCTGAAGCTGCATGATTCCTGCCTGTCATCTGCTTGGACAATTGCCAGCTGTGCTGTGTATTCCTGGCCTGCTCAGCTGCTTGATTATTGCCAGCTGAGCAGCATGGGTTCCTCACAGCTGACGTTCCATGATTATTGCCTGCTGACTGTTTGATTTCGTGCCTACTCAGCTCTTTGTTTATTGCCTCCAGAGGCACATGATCAGTGTATGAAGCAAACATGATCAGCGCATGATCAGTCACATGATCAGCGCCATTAAGTCACGTGATCACTACATGATAAGGGGCATGGTGATCCAGATCGCACGTCCATGCTCCAGTCACGGTATCCAGTGCATGGACCAGCCACGTGATCAGTGCATGATAGCCACGTAATCATTGCGATGTAGCCACGATTGACTTCAGTGCATGATCAAGCCAGGTGATCAGTACATGATAGCCTACCGTCAATGCAGTTCATGATTAAGCACCTGATCTGTGCATGACCAGGCAGGTGATCAGTGTATGATCCAGCGGCCAACGCTGTAACAGTGCACATATAGCCACCGTGATCAGTGCCATGGCATCCAGTCACCTGATGGCGCTGTATGGATCGGTCACGTCGCCGTGTACATGGTAGCTTCATGATCATTGCATGATCAGACACGTGATCAGTGCATGATAGCCAGTTGATCAGGGCATGATCAGTCACATGACCAATGCATGATCAGTCACGTGATCAGTGCATGATAGCCACGTGATCAGTTATGATCAGTTACGTGAGCAGTGTATGATCAGCTCACGTGATCAGTGCATGGTCAGACACGTGAAACAGTGTAATGATCAGCCACGTGATCAGTGCATGATATCAAGTGATCAGTGCATGATCAATCACGTTGATAAGTGTATGATCAGCCACAGTGAACAGTGGCATGCTCAGTCACGTGATCAGGGCATGCTGACTGCGTGATTACCTGTCTGGCTCATCTGCGCTTGACAATGCCAGCTAAGCTGCAGCATTCCTGCCTGTAATCTGCTTGACATGATTGCCAGCTGTGCTGTGTAATTCCTAGCCTGCTCAGCTGCTTGATTATTGGCCAAGATTGAGCAGCATGAGTTCATCCAGCTGAGTTCCATGATATTGCCTGCTGACTGTTGATTCGTGCCTACTCAGCTCTTTGTTTATTGCTCCAGGGCACATGATCAGTGTTATGATAGCATAATCTCATGCTTCAGCCGCCAGATCAGTCACCATGTCAGCGCCCATTAAGTCACGCTGCATCCTTACATGATAGTCATGTGATCCAGTCCATGCTCAGTCACCGGCTATCAGTGCCTATGATCAGCCCACGTGATCAGTGCATGATAGCCACGTGATCATTGCATGATAGCCACGTGATCAGTGCATGATCAGCCAGGTGACCAGTGAATGATTGCTACGTGATCAGTTCATGATTAGTCACGTGATCTGTGCATGACCAGGCAGGTGATCAGTGTATGATCAGCCACGTGAACAGTGCATGATAGCCACGTGATCAGTGCATGATTAGTCACCTGATGCGTGTATGATCAGTCACGTGACCGGTACATGGTAGCTACATGATCATTGCATGATCAGCCACGTGAGTAGTGCATGATAGCCACGTGATCAGTGCATGATCATTGACGTGATCAGTGCATGATCAGTCATGTAATCTGTGCATGACCAGGCACGTGATCAGTGTATTACCAGCCATGTGATCAGTGCATGATAGCCACGTGATCAGTGCATGATAAGTCACGTGATCAGTGCATGATCAGTCAAGTGATCAGTGCATGATCAATTACGTCATCAGTGCATGATCAGTATCGTGACCAGTACATGGTAGCTGCGTGATCAGTGTATGACCAGCCAAGTGATCAGTGCATGATAGCCACGTGATCAGTGCATGATCAGTCACGTGATCAGTGCATGATGAGCCCACATGATCAGGTGCATGATCAGTCACGTGACAGCACATGGTAGCTGCGTGATCATTTCATGATCAGCCACGTTAGCAGTGCATGATAGCCACGTGATGAGTGCTTGATCAGCCACGTGATCAGTGCATGATCAATGCAAGATCAGTCACGTGACAGTACATGGATAGCTACGTGATCATTGCATGATCAGCCACATGATCAGTGCATGATAGCCACATGATCAGTGCATGATAGCCACGTGATCCAGTGCATGATCAGTCACGTGATACGTGTGTATCAGCCACGTGATCCGTGCATGATATATACGTGATCAGTGAATGATAGCCACATGATCAGTGCATGAAAGCACGTGATCAGTGCATGATCATCACAGTGATACGTGTGTGATCAGCCAGTGATCCGGTGCATGATCCATATAATACCCGTGATCCAGGTGAATGATAGCCACATGATCAGTTGCATGAAAGCCACGTGATCATGGCATGATCAGTCACGTGATACATGTGTGATCAGCCACGTGATCGTGCATGATGAGCCACGTGATCAGTGCAGGATCAATTACGTGATCAGTGCATGATCAGTCACGTGACCAGTACATGGTTGCTACGTGAATCCTTGCATGATCAGCCACGTGAGCAGAGCATGATAGCCACGTGATCAGTGCATGATAAGTCACGTATCAGTACATGATCAGTCACTTGAACAGTGCATGATGCATTTACGTGATCTGTGCATGATCAGGTCACGTGGACCAGTATATGTAGCTACGTGATCATTCCTTGACGAGCCACGTGAGCAGTGCATGATAGCCACGTGATATGTGCATGATCAAGTTACCGTGAGCAGAGTAATGATCAGCCACGTGATCAGTGCATGAGTGCCACGTGATCAGTGCATGATATGTCACGTGACAGGTGTGTGATCAGCCACGTGAACAGTGCATGTTCAGCCACGTGATCAGATGCATGGTAGCCACGTGATCAGTGCATATCAGTTACCTGAGCAGTGTATGATCAGCCACGTGATCAGTGCATGGTCAGACACGTGAACAGTGTATGATCAGCCACGTGATCAGTGCATGAATATCCAAGTGATCAGGGCATGATCATCACGTGATCAGTGTATGATCAGCCACGTGAATAGAGCATGCTCACTCACGTGATAAGGGCCTGCTGAGCTGCGTGATTACTGTCTGGTCATCTGCTTTGAAAATTGCCAGCTGAGCTGCATGATTCCTGCTGTCATCTGCTTGACAATTTGCCAGCTGTGCTGCGTAATTCCTGCCTGCTCAGCTGCTTGATATTGCCAGCTGTGCAGCATGATTCCTCACAGCTGAGTCATAATTATTGCCTGCTGACTGTTTGATTCGTGCCTACTCAGCTCTTTGTTTATTGCCTCCAGAGGCAAATGATCAGTGTATGATAGCAAACATGTATCAGTGCATGATCAGTCACAATGATCTCAGCGCCCATTAAGTCACGTGCATCACTACATGATAGTCATGTGATCAGTCCATTGCTCGCAGTCACAGAGTATCAGTTGACATGATCAACCACGGTTGATCAGTGCACGATAGCCAGTAATGAGTGCATGACTAGCCAGATGATCAGTGCGCATTATCAGGTCACGTAGTCAGTGTAATGCATTCAGCCAAGTAAATCAGTGCATGATAGCCAACTGATCAGTGGATGATCAGTCACCGTGGATCTGTGCATTGTCAGTCACGTGATCATTGCATGATCAGCCACGTGAATAGTGCATGATCAATTACGTGATCAGTGCATGATCAGTCACGTGATCAGTGCATGATCAGACACGTGATCAGTGCATGATCCAGTCACTGATCAGTGTATGATCAGCCACGTGATCAATGCATGATCAGCCAAATGATCAGTGCATGGTCAGTCACGTGATCAGTGCATGATCATCCACGTGATCAGTGCCTGTGGAGTCATGTAGACAATGCATGATAGCGCCGTGATCAGTGCACGATCAGTCCCGTGATGAGTGTATGATCAGCCAAGTGATCAGTGCAAGATAGCTACGTGATCAGTGCATGATCAGCCACGTCATCAGTGCATGATAGCCACGTGAGCAGTGCATACAATTACGTGATCAGTGCATGCGAAATCACGTGATCAGTGCATGAGAGCCACGTGATCAGTGCATGATTATTCACGTGATAGGTGTGTGATCAGCCACGTGAACAGGCAATGCTCAGTCACGTGATCAAGGGGCGTGCTGAGACTGCGTGATTAGTGTCTGCTCAATCTGCTTGACAATTGCCAGCTGAAGCTGTACGATTCCTGCCTTGTCATCTCCTTGACAAGTTGCCACCTGTTGCTGCATAATTCCTGCCTGCTCATCTAACTTGATTATTGCCAGCTGAGCAGCATGATTTCTCAAAGCTGAGTTCCATGATTATAGCCTGCTGACTGATTCCTGCCTACTCAGCTCTTTGTTCATTGCCTCCAGATGCACATGATCAGTGTGTGACACCAAACATTGATCAGCACATGATCAGTCACATGATGAATGCATGATAAGCCAGGTGATCAGTGCATGATCAATTACGTGATCAGTGCATGATCAGTCATCGTGACCAGTACATGGTGGCTGCGTGATCCATTGCATGATCAGCCACGTGAGCAGTGCATGATAGCCACGTGATCAGTGCATGATCAGTCACGTGATCAGTGCATGATCAGTCACGTGTTCAGTGGCATGATCAGACACGTGATCAGTCCATGATCAATTACGTGATCAGTGCATGATCATCACAGGGACCAGTACATGGTAGCTAGGTGACCATTGCATGATCAGCCACGTGATCAGTGCATGATCAAATTACGTGATCAGTGCATGATCAGTTACGTGAGGCAGTGTATGATCAGCCACGTGATCAGTGCATGCTCAGAAACGTGAACAGTGTATGATTAGGCCACGTGATCAGTGCATGATATCCAAGTGATCAGTGCATGATCAATCACGTGATCAAGTGTATGATCAGCCAGGTGAACAGTGCATGCTCAGTCACGTGATCAGGGCATGCTGAGCTGCGTGATTCCTGTCTGCTCATCTGCTTGACAATTGCCAGCTGAGCTGCATGATTCCTGCCTGTCATCTGCTTGACAATTGCCAGCTGTGCTGTGTAATTCCTGCCTGCTCAGCTGCTTGATTATTGCCAGATGAGCAGCATGATTCCTCACAGCTGAGTTCCATGATTATTGCCTGCTGACTGTTTGATTCGTGCCTACTCAGCTCTTTGTTTATTGCCTCCAGGGCACATGATCAGTGTATGATAGCAAACATGCTCAGCGCATGATCAGTCACATGGTCAGCGCCATTAAGTCACGTGATCACTACATGATAGTCATGTGATCAGTCCATGCTCAGTCACGGTATCAGTGCATGATCAGCCACGTGATCAGTGCATGATAGCCACGTGATCATTGCATGATAGCCACGTGATCAGTGCATGATCAGCCAGGTGACCAGTGAATGATTGCTACGTGATCAGTTCATGATTTAGTCACGTGATCTGTGCATGACCAGGCAGGTGATCAGTGTATGATCAGCCACGTGAACAGTGCAATGATAGCCACGTGATCAGTGCATGATTAGTCACCTGATGGGTGTATGATCAGTCACGTGACCGGTACATGGTAGCTACATGATCATTGCATGATCAGCCACGTGGAGTAGTGCATGATAGCCACGTGATCAGTGCATGATCATTGACGTGATCAGTGCATGATCAGTCATGTAATCTGTGCATGACCAGGCACGTGATCAGTGTATGACCAGCCATGTGATCAGTGCATGATAGCCACGTGATCAGTGCATGATAAGTCACGTGATCAGTGCATGATCAGTCAAGTGATCAGTGCATGATCAATTACGTCATCAGTGCATGATCAGTATCGTGACCAGTACATGGTAGCTGCGTGATCAGTGTATGACCAGCCAAGTGATCAGTGCATGATAGCCACGTGATCAGTGCATGATCAGTCACGTGATCAGTGCATGATGAGCCACATGATCAGTGGCATGATCAGTCACGTGACCAGCACATGGTAGCTGCGTGATCATTTCATGGTCAGCCACGTTAGCAGTGCATGATAGCCACGTGATGAGTGCTTGATCAGCCACGTGATCAGTGCATGATCAATGCAAGATCAGTCACGTGACCAGTACATGGTAGCTACGTGATCATTGCATGATCAGCCCATGATCAGTGCATGATAGCCACATGATCAGTGCATGATAGCCACGTGATCAGTGCATGATCAGTCACGTGATACGTGTGTGATCAGCCACGTGATCCGTGCATGATATATACGTGATCAGTGAATGATAGCCACATGATCAGTGCATGAAAGCCACGTGATCAGTGCATGATCAGTCACGTGATACGTGTGTGATCAGCCACGTGATCGGTGCATGATATCCACGTGATCAGTGAATGATAGCCACGTGATCAGTGCATGATATCCACATGATCAGTGCATGAGAGCCACGTGATCAGTGCATGATCAGTCACGTGATACATGTGTGATGAGCCACGTGATCAGTGCATGATGAGCCACGTGATCAGTGCAGGATCAATTACGTGATCAGTGCATGATCAGTCACGTGACCAGTACATGGTTGCTACGTGATCCTTGCATGATCAGCCACGTGAGCAGAGCATGATAGCCACGTAATCAGTGCATGATAAGTCACGTGATCAGTACATGATCAGTCACTTGAACAGTGCATGATCATTTACGTGATCTGTGCATGATCAGTCACGTGACCAGTATATGGTAGCTACGTGATCATTCCTTGACGAGCCACGTGAGCAGTGCATGATAGCCACGTGATATGTGCATGATCAGTTACCTGAGCAGAGTATGATCAGCCACGTGATCAGTGCATGAGTGCCACGTGATCAGTGCATGATATGTCACGTGACAGGTGTGTGATCAGCCACGTGAACAGTGCATGTTCAGCCACGTGATCAGTGCATGGTAGCCACGTGATCAGTGCATGATCAGTTACCTGAGCAGTGTATGATCAGCCACGTGATCAGTGCATGGTCAGACACGTGAACAGTGTATGATCAGCCACGTGATCAGTGCATGATATCCAAGTGATCAGGGCATGATCATCACGTGATCAGTGTATGATCAGCCACGTGAATAGTGCATGCTCACTCACGTGATAAGGGCCTGCTGAGCTGCGTGATTACTGTCTGGTCATCTGCTTGAAAATTGCCAGCTGAGCTGCATGATTCCTGCCTGTCATCTGCTTGACAATTGCCAGCTGTGCTGCGTAATTCCTGCCTGCTCAGCTGCTTGATTATTGCCAGCTGTGCAGCATGATTCCTCACAGCTGAGTTCCATAATTATTGCCTGCTGACTGTTTGATTCGTGCCTACTCAGCTCTTTGTTTATTGCCTCCAGAGGCAAATGATCAGTGTATGATAGCAAACATGATCAGTGCATGATCAGTCACATGATCAGCGCCATTAAGTCACGTGATCACTACATGATAGTCATGTGATCAGTCCATGCTCAGTCACGGTATCAGTGCATGATCAACCACGTGATCAGTGCACGATAGCCAGGTAATGAGTGCATGATAGCCAGATGATCAGTGCATTATCAGTCACGTGATCAGTGTATGATCAGCCAAGTAATCAGTGCATGATAGCCAACTGATCAGTGGATGATCAGTCACGTGATCTGTGCATTGTCAGTCACGTGATCATTGCATGATCAGCCACGTGAATAGTGCATGATCAATTACGTGATCAGTGCATGATCAGTCACGTGATCAGTGCATGATCAGTCACGTGATCAGTGCATGATCAGTCACGTGATCAGTGTATGATCAGCCACGTGATCAATGCATGATCAGCCAAATGATCAGTGCATGGTCAGTCACGTGATCAGTGCATGATCATCCACGTGATCAGTGCCTGTGGAGTCATGTAGACAATGCATGATAGCGCCGTGATCAGTGCACGATCAGTCCCGTGATGAGTGTATGATCAGCCAAGTGATCAGTGCAAGATAGCTACGTGATCAGTGCATGATCAGCCACGTCATCAGTGCATGATAGCCACGTGAGCAGTGCATACAATTACGTGATCAGTGCATGCGAAATCACGTGATCAGTGCATGAGAGCCACGTGATCAGTGCATGATTATTCACGTGATAGGTGTGTGATCAGCCACGTGAACAGTGCATGCTCAGTCACGTGATAAGGGCCTGCTGAGCTGCGTGATTACTGTCTGCTCATCTGCTTTAACAATTGCCAGCTGAGCTGTAAGATTTCTTCCTGTCATCTCCTTGACAATTGCCACCTGTGCTGCATAATTCCTGCCTGCTCATCTACTTGATTATTGCCAGCTGAGCAGCATGATTTCTCAAAGCTGAGTTCCATGATTATAGCCTGCTGACTGATTCCTGCCTTCTCAGCTCTTTGTTCATTGCCTGCAGATGCACATGATCAGTGTGTGACACCAAACATGATCAGCACATGATCAGTCACATGATCAATGCATGATAAGCCAGGTGATCAGTGCATGATCAATTACGTGATCAGTGCATGATCAGTCATGTGACCAGTACATGGTAGCTGCGTGATCATTGCATGATCAGCCACGTGAGCAGTGCATGATAACCACGTGATCAGTGCATGATCAGTCACGTGATCAGTGCATGATCAGTCACGTGTTCAGTGCATGATCAGACACGTGATCAGTGCATGATCAATTACGTGATCAGTGCATGGTCATTCACGGGACCAGTACATTGTAGCTACATGATCATTGCATGATCAGCCACGTGATCAGTGCATGATCAATTACGTGATCAGTGCATGATCAGTTACGTGAGCAGTGTATGATCAGCCATGTGATCAGTGCATGGTCAGACACGTGAACAGTGTATGATCAGCCACGTGATCAGTGCATGATATCCAAGTGATCAGTGCATGATCAATCACGTGATCAGTGTATGATCAGCCAGGTGAACAGTGTATGCTCAGTCACGTGATCAGGGCCTGCTGAGCTGCGTGATTCCTGTCTGCTCATCTGCTTGACAATTGCCAGCTGAGCTGCATGATTCCTGCCTGTCATCTGCTTGACAATTGCCAGCTGTGCTGCGTAATTCCTGCCTGCTCAGCTGCTTGATTATTGCCAGCTGTGCAGCATGATTCCTCACAGCTGAGTTCCATAATTATTGCCTGCTGACTGTTTGATTCGTGCCTACTCAGCTCTTTGTTTATTGCCTCCAGAGGCAAATGATCAGTGTATGATAGCAAACATGATCAGTGCATGATCAGTCACATGATCAGCGCCATTAAGTCACGTGATCACTACATGATAGTCATGTGATCAGTCCATGCTCAGTCACGGTATCAGTGCATGATCAACCACGTGATCAGTGCACGATAGCCAGGTAATGAGTGCATGATAGCCAGATGATCAGTGCATTATCAGTCACGTGATCAGTGTATGATCAGCCAAGTAATCAGTGCATGATAGCCAACTGATCAGTGGATGATCAGTCACGTGATCTGTGCATTGTCAGTCACGTGATCATTGCATGATCAGCCACGTGAATAGTGCATGATCAATTACGTGATCAGTGCATGATCAGTCACGTGATCAGTGCATGATCAGTCACGTGATCAGTGCATGATCAGTCACGTGATCAGTGTATGATCAGCCACGTGATCAATGCATGATCAGCCAAATGATCAGTGCATGGTCAGTCACGTGATCAGTGCATGATCATCCACGTGATCAGTGCCTGTGGAGTCATGTAGACAATGCATGATAGCGCCGTGATCAGTGCACGATCAGTCCCGTGATGAGTGTATGATCAGCCAAGTGATCAGTGCAAGATAGCTACGTGATCAGTGCATGATCAGCCACGTCATCAGTGCATGATAGCCACGTGAGCAGTGCATACAATTACGTGATCAGTGCATGCGAAATCACGTGATCAGTGCATGAGAGCCACGTGATCAGTGCATGATTATTCACGTGATAGGTGTGTGATCAGCCACGTGAACAGTGCATGCTCAGTCACGTGATAAGGGCCTGCTGAGCTGCGTGATTCCTGCCTGCTCATCTGCTTGACAATTGCCAGCTGAGCTGCATGATTCCTGCCTGTCATCTGCTTGACAATTGCCAGCTGTGCTGTGTAATTCCTGCCTGCTCAGCTGCTTGATT
The DNA here is from genome assembly GCF_002263795.3 of Bos taurus. NCBI lineage: Eukaryota > Metazoa > Chordata > Mammalia > Artiodactyla > Bovidae > Bos > Bos taurus. The sequence continues at coordinate 12,253 of NW_020191610.1, forward strand.
ATTGCCAGATGAGCAGCATGGTTCCTCACAGCTGAGTTCCATGATTATTGCCTGCTGACTGTTTGATTCGTGCCTACTCAGCTCTTTGTTTATTGCCTCCAGAGGCACATGATCAGTGTATGAAAGCAAACATGCTCAGCGCATGATCAGTCAAATGATCAGCGCCATTAAGTCACGTGATCACTACATGATAGGCATGTGATCAGATCAGTCCATGCTCAGTCACGGTATCAGTGCATGACCAGCCACGTGATCAGTGCATGATAGCCACGTAATCATTGCACGATAGCCACATGATCAGTGCATGATCAGCCAGGTGATCAGTACATGATAGCTACGTAATCAGTTCATGATTAGTCACCTGATCTGTGCATGACCAGGCAGGTGATCAGTGTATGATCAGCCACGTTAACAGTGCAATATAGCCACGTGATCAGTGCATGATCAGTCACCTGATGGGTGTATGATCGGTCACGTGACCGGTACATGGTAGCTTCATGATCATTGCATGATCAGACACGTGATCAGTGCATGATAGCCAGTTGATCAGGGCATGATCAGTCACATGACCAATGCATGATCAGTCACGTGATCAGTGCATGATAGCCACGTGATCAGTTCATGATCAGTTACGTGAGCAGTGTATGATCAGCCACGTGATCAGTGCATGGTCAGACACGTGAACAGTGTATGATCAGCCACGTGATCAGTGCATGATATCCAAGTGATCAGTGCATGATCAATCACGTGATCCGGGCCTGCTGAGCTGCGTGATTAGTGTCTGCTCATCTGCTTGACAATTGCCAGCTGAGCTGTACGATTCCTGCCTGTCATCTGCTTGACAATTGCCACCTGTGCTGCATAATTCCTGCCTGCTCATCTACTTGATTATTGCCAGCTGAGCAGCATGATTTCTCAAAGCTGAGTTCCATGATTATAGCCTGCTGACTGATTCCTGCCTTCTCAGCTCTTTGTTCATTGCCTGCAGATGCACATGATCAGTGTGTGACACCAAACATGATCAGCACATGATCAGTCACATGATGAATGCATGATAAGCCAGGTGATCAGTGCATGATCAATTACGTGATCACTGCATGATCAGTCATGTGACCAGTACATGGTGGCGGGGTAATCCCTGCATGATCAGCCACGTGAGCAGTGCATGATCAATTACGTGATCAGTGCATGATCAGTCACGTGATCAGTGCATGATCAGTCACGTGTTCAGTGCATGATCAGCCACGTGATCAGTGCATGCTCAGAAACGTGAACATTGTATGATTAGCCACGTGATCAGTGCATGATATCCAAGTGATCAGTGCTTGATCAATCACGTGATCAGTGTATGATCAGCCAGGTGAACAGTGCATGCTCAGTCACGTGATCAGGGCCTGCTGAGCTGCGTGATTACTGTCTGCTCATCTGCTTGACAATTGCCAGCTGAGCTGCATGATTCCTGCCTGTCATCTGCTTGACAATTGCCAGCTGTGCTGTGTAATTCCTGCCTGCTCAGCTGCTTGATTATTGCCAGATGAGCAGCATGATTCCTCACAGCTGAGTTCCATGATTATTGCCTGCTGACTGTTTGATTCGTGCCTACTCAGCTCTTTGTTTATTGCCTCCAGGGCACATGATCAGTGTATGATAGCAAACATGCTCAGCGCATGATCAGTCACATGGTCAGCGCCATTAAGTCACGTGATCACTACATGATAGTCATGTGATCAGTCCATGCTCAGTCACGGTATCAGTGCATGATCAGCCACGTGATCAGTGCATGATAGCCACGTGATCATTGCATGATAGCCACGTGATCAGTGCATGATCAGCCAGGTGACCAGTGAATGATTGCTACGTGATCAGTTCATGATTAGTCACGTGATCTGTGCATGACCAGGCAGGTGATCAGTGTATGATCAGCCACGTGAACAGTGCATGATAGCCACGTGATCAGTGCATGATTAGTCACCTGATGGGTGTATGATCAGTCACGTGACCGGTACATGGTAGCTACATGATCATTGCATGATCAGCCACGTGAGTAGTGCATGATAGCCACGTGATCAGTGCATGATCATTGATGTGATCAGTGCATGATCAGTCATGTAATCTGTGCATGACCAGGCACGTGATCAGTGTATGACCAGCCATGTGATCAGTGCATGATAGCCACGTGATCAGTGCATGATAAGTCACTTGATCAGTGCATGATCAGTCAAGTGATCAGTGCATGATCAGCCACATGATCAGTGCATGATCAATTACGTCATCAGTGCATGATCAGTATCGTGACCAGTACACGGTAGCTGCGTGATCAGTGTATGACCAGCCAAGTGATCAGTGCATGATGACCAAGGGATCAGTGCATGATCAGTCACGTGATCAGAGTATGATCAGCCACGTGATCAGTGCATAATCAGTCAGGTGATCAGTGCTTGAGAGCCACGTGATCAGTGCATGGTCAGCCACGTGATTAGTGTATGATCATCCACGTGATTAGTGCATTATCAGTTACGTGATCAGTGCATGATAGCTACGTGATCAGTGCATGATCAGTCACGTGATCAGTGCATGATCAGCCACGTGATCAGTGCATGATAGCCACGTGATCAGTGCATGATCAGCCACGTGATCAGTGCATGATCAGTCACGTGATCAGTGCATGTTAGCCAAGTGATCAGTGCATGATCAGTCACATGATCCGTGCATTATAGCCACGTGGTCAGTGCGTGATCAGTCACGTGATCAGTGCATGGTCAGCCACGTGTTCAGTGCATGATGACCAAGGGATCAGTGTATGAACAGTCACGTGATCCGTGTATGATAGCCACGTGACCAGTGCATTATCAGTCACGTGATCCGTCCGTGATAGCCACGTGATCAGTACATGATCAGTCACGTGATCAGTGCATGATCAGCCTTGTGATCAGTGCATGATAGCCAAGTGATCAGTGTATGAACAGTCACGTGGTCAGTGCATAATAGTCATGTGATCAGTGCATGATAGCCTCCTGATCAGTGCATGATCAGTCATATGATCAGTGCCTGATCTGTCACAGTATCAGTGTATAATATTCACGTGACCAGTACATGCGCAGTCACGTGATAAGTGCATTATAGGTACGTGAACATTGCATGATCAGCCACATGATCAGTGCATGCACAGTCACCTGATCAGTGTATGATCAGCTTCGTGATCAGTGCATGATCATCCACATTATCAGTGCATGACCAGGCATGTGAAGAGTGCATAATCAGTCATGTGATCAGTGTATGATAGCCAGGTTATCAGCGCATGTTCAGCCACGTGATCAGTGCATGATCAGCCATGTGGTCAGTGCATGCACAGTCACGTGATCAGTGTATGATCAGCTTCGTGATCAGTGCATGATCAGTGCATGATCAGACACGTGATCAGTGCAAGGTCCTCAAAGTGATTAGTGCATGATCAGTCACGTGATCAGTGTACGATCAGCCACGTGATCAGTGCATGATAAGCCACGTAATCAGTGCATGATCCGCAACGTGATTAGTGCATGATCAGTCACGTGATCAGTGTATGATCCGCAACGTGATTTGTGCATGATCAGTCACGTGATCAGTGTACGATCAGACACGTGATCAGTGCATGATCAGCCTCGTGATCAGTGCATGACAGCCACCTGATCAGTGCATGATAAGCAAGGTGATTAGTGCATTAACAGCCACGTGTTCAGTGTATGATCAGCCATATGATCATTGCATGATCAGCCACATGATCAGTGTATGATCAGCCATATGAACAGTGTATGATCAGTCACGGGATCACTGCATGATCAGCCACGTAATCAGTGCATGCACAGTCACGTGATCAGTGTATGATCAGCTTCCTGATCAGTGCAGGATCAGCCACGTGATCAGTGCATAATCAGGCACGTGATCAGTGCATGATCAGTCACGTGATCTGTGTATGATCAGCCACGTGATCAGTGCATGATAGCCATGTGATCAGTGCATGATAGCTACGAGTTCAGTGCATGATGAGCCACGTGATCACTGTATGATCAGTCACGTGATCAGTGCATGTGCAGTCACGTGATAAGTGTATGATCAGCCATGTGTTCAGTGCATGATAGCCAAGTGATCAATGCATGATAGCTACGTGATCAGTGCATGCTCAATCAAATGAGCCGTGCATGATAGCCACGTGATCATTGCCTACAACGACGTGAGCAGTGCATGTGCAGTCACGTGATCAGTGCATGATAGACAAGTGACCAATGCATGATAGCTACGTGATCAGTGCATGCTCAGTCACATGAGCAGTGCATGATCAGCCACGTGATCAGTGCATGATAGCCAAGTGATCAATTCATGATAGCTACGTGAACAGTGCATGCTCAGTCACATGAGCACTGCATGATAGCCACTTGATCATTGCATACAATTACGTGATCAGTGCCTGTGCAGTCACGTGATTAGTGCATGCGCAGTCACGTGATCAGTGTATGATCAGCCACATGATCGGTGCATGATAGCAAACTGATCAGTGCACCTTAAGGAACGTGATTAGTGCATGATCAGCCACGTGGTCAGTGTATGATCCGCAACGTGATTTGTGCATGATCAGTCACGTGATCAGTGTACGATCAGACACGTGATCAGTGCATGATCAGCCTCGTGATCAGTGCATGACAGCCACCTGATCAGTGCATGATAAGCAAGGTGATCAGTGCATGATCAGCCGCGTGATCAGTCTATGATCAGACACGTGATCAGTGCATGATCAGCCAAGTGATCAGTGTATGATCAGCCACGTGATCAGTGCATGATCCGCAACGTGATTAGTGCATTAACAGCCACGTGTTCAGTGTATGATCAGCCATATGGTCAGTGCATGATCAGCCACATGATTAGTTTATTATCAGCCATATGATCAGTGTATGATCAGTCACGGGATCACTGCATGATCAGCCACGTAATCAGTGCATGCACAGTCACGTGATCAGTGTATGATCAGCTTCCTGATCAGTGCAGGATCAGCCACGTGATCAGTGCATAATCAGGCACGTGATCAGTGCATGATCAGTCACGTGATCTGTGTATGATCAGCCACGTGATCAGTGCATGATAGCCATGTGATCAGTGCATGATAGCTACGAGTTCAGTGCATGATGAGCCACGTGATCACTGTATGATCAGTCACGTGATCAGTGCATGTGCAGTCACGTGATAAGTGTATGATCAGCCATGTGTTCAGTGCATGATAGCCAAGTGATCAATGCATGATAGCTACGTGATCAGTGCATGCTCAATCAAATGAGCCGTGCATGATAGCCACGTGATCATTGCCTACAACGACGTGAGCAGTGCATGTGCAGTCACGTGATCAGTGCATGATAGCCAAGTGATCAATGCATGATAGCTACGTGATCAGTGCATGCTCAGTCACATGAGCCGTGCATGATCAGCCACGTGATCAGTGCATGATAGCCAAGTGATCAATTCATGATAGCTACGTGAACAGTGCATGCTCAGTCACATGAGCAGTGCATGATAGCCACTTGATCATTGCATACAATTACGTGATCAGTGCCTGTGCAGTCACGTGATTAGTGCATGCGCAGTCACGTGATCAGTGTATGATCAGCCACGTGATCAGTGCATGATAGCAAACTGATCAGTGCACCTTAAGGAACGTGATTAGTGCATGATCAGCCACGTGATCAGTGTATGATCCGCAACGTGATTTGTGCATGATCAGTCACGTGATCAGTGTACGATCAGACACGTGATCAGTGCATGATCAGCCTCGTGATCAGTGCATGACAGCCACCTGATCAGTGCATGATAAGCAAGGTGATCAGTGCATGATCAGCCGCGTGATCAGTCTATGATCAGACACGTGATCAGTGCATGATCAGCCAAGTGATCAGTGTATGATCAGCCACGTGATCAGTGCATGATCCGCAACGTGATTAGTGCATTAACAGCCACGTGTTCAGTGAATGATCAGCCATATGATCAGTGCATGATCAGCCACATGATTAGTGTATGATCAGCCATATGATCAGTGTATGATCAGTCACGGGATCACTGCATGATCAGCCACGTAATCAGTGCATGCACAGTCACGTGATCAGTGTATGATCAGCTTCCTGATCAGTGCAGGATCAGCCACGTGATCAGTGCATAATCAGGCACGTGATCAGTGCATGATCAGTCACGTGATCTGTGTATGATCAGCCACGTGATCAGTGCATGATAGCCATGTGATCAGTGCATGATAGCTACGAGTTCAGTGCATGATGAGCCACGTGATCACTGTATGATCAGTCACGTGATCAGTACATGTGCAGTCACGTGATAAGTGTATGATCAGCCATGTGTTCGTGCATGATAGCCAAGTGATCAATGCATGATAGCTACGTGATCAGTGCATGCTCAAGCAAATGAGCAGTGCATGATAGCCACGTGATCATTGCCTACAACGACGTGAGCAGTGCATGTGCAGTCACGTGATCAGTGCATGATAGCCAAGTGATCAATGCATGATAGCTACGGGATCAGTGCATGCTCAGTCACATGAGCAGTGCATGATAGCCACGTGATCATTGCCTACAACGACGTGAGCAGTGCATGTGCAGTCACGTGATCAGTGTATGATCAGCCACGTGATCAGTGCATAATCAGTCAGGTGATCAGTGCTTGAGAGCCACGTGATCAGTGCATGGTCAGCCACGTGATTAGTGTATGATCATCCACGTGATTAGTGCATTATCAGTTACGTGATCAGTGCATGATAGCTACGTGATCAGTGCATGATCAGTCACGTGATCAGTGCATGATCAGCCACGTGATCAGTGCATGATAGCCACGTGATCAGTGCATGATCAGCCACGTGATCAGTGCATGATCAGTCACGTGATCAGTGCATGTTAGCCAAGTGATCAGTGCATGATCAGTCACATGATCCGTGCATTATAGCCACGTGGTCAGTGCGTGATCAGTCACGTGATCAGTGCATGGTCAGCCACGTGTTCAGTGCATGATGACCAAGGGATCAGTGTATGAACAGTCACGTGATCCGTGTATGATAGCCACGTGACCAGTGCATTATCAGTCACGTGATCCGTCCGTGATAGCCACGTGATCAGTACATGATCAGTCACGTGATCAGTGCATGATCAGCCTTGTGATCAGTGCATGATAGCCAAGTGATCAGTGTATGAACAGTCACGTGGTCAGTGCATAATAGTCATGTGATCAGTGCATGATAGCCTCCTGATCAGTGCATGATCAGTCATATGATAAGTGCCTGATCTGTCACAGGATCAGTGTATAATATTCACGTGACCAGTACATGCGCAGTCACGTGATAAGTGCATTATAGGTACGTGAACATTGCATGATCAGCCACATGATCAGTGCATGCACAGTCACGTGATCAGTGTATGATCAGCTTCGTGATCAGTGCATGATCAGTGCATGATCAGACACGTGATCAGTGCAAGATCCTCAAAGTGATTAGTGCATGATCAGTCACGTGATCAGTGTACGATCAGCCACGTGATCAGTGCATGATAAGCCACGTAATCAGTGCATGATCCGCAACGTGATTAGTGCATGATCAGTCACGTGATCAGTGTATGATCCGCAACGTGATTTGTGCATGATCAGTCACGTGATCAGTGTACGATCAGACACGTGATCAGTGCATGATCAGCCTCGTGATCAGTGCATGACAGCCACCTGATCAGTGCATGATAAGCAAGGTGATTAGTGCATTAACAGCCACGTGTTCAGTGTATGATCAGCCATATGATCATTGCATGATCAGCCACATGATCAGTGTATGATCAGCCATATGAACAGTGTATGATCAGTCACGGGATCACTGCATGATCAGCCACGTAATCAGTGCATGCACAGTCACGTGATCAGTGTATGATCAGCTTCCTGATCAGTGCAGGATCAGCCACGTGATCAGTGCATAATCAGGCACGTGATCAGTGCATGATCAGTCACGTGATCTGTGTATGATCAGCCACGTGATCAGTGCATGATAGCCATGTGATCAGTGCATGATAGCTACGAGTTCAGTGCATGATGAGCCACGTGATCACTGTATGATCAGTCACGTGATCAGTGCATGTGCAGTCACGTGATAAGTGTATGATCAGCCATGTGTTCAGTGCATGATAGCCAAGTGATCAATGCATGATAGCTACGTGATCAGTGCATGCTCAATCAAATGAGCCGTGCATGATAGCCACGTGATCATTGCCTACAACGACGTGAGCAGTGCATGTGCAGTCACGTGATCAGTGCATGATAGACAAGTGACCAATGCATGATAGCTACGTGATCAGTGCATGCTCAGTCACATGAGCAGTGCATGATCAGCCACGTGATCAGTGCATGATAGCCAAGTGATCAATTCATGATAGCTACGTGAACAGTGCATGATCAGTCACATGAGCAGTGCATGATAGCCACTTGATCATTGCATACAATTACGTGATCAGTGCCTGTGCAGTCACGTGATTAGTGCATGCGCAGTCACGTGATCAGTGTATGATCAGCCACGTGATCAGTGCATGATAGCAAACTGATCAGTGCACCTTAAGGAACGTGATTAGTGCATGATCAGCCACGTGATCAGTGTATGATCCGCAACGTGATTTGTGCATGATCAGTCACGTGATCAGTGTACGATCAGACACGTGATCAGTGCATGATCAGCCTCGTGATCAGTGCATGACAGCCACCTGATCAGTGCATGATAAGCAAGGTGATCAGTGCATGATCAGCCGCGTGATCAGTCTATGATCAGACACGTGATCAGTGCATGATCAGCCACGTGATCAGTGTATGATCAGCCACGTGATCAGTGTATGATCCGCAACGTGATTAGTGCATTAACAGCCACGTGTTCAGTGTATGATCAGCCATATGATCAGTGCATGATCAGCCACATGATCAGTGTATGATCAGCCATATGATCAGTGCATGATCAGTCACGGGATCACTGCATGATCAGCCACGTAATCAGTGCATGCACAGTCACGTGATCTGTGTATGATCAGCCACGTGATCAGTGCATGATAGCCATGTGACCAGTGCACGATAGCTATGAGTTCAGTGCATGATGAGCCACGTGATAACTGTATGATCAGTCACGTGATCAGTGCATGTGCAGTCACGTGATAAGTGTATGATCAGCCACGTGTTCAGTGCATGATAGCCAAGTGATCAATGCATGATAGCTACGTGATCAGTGCATGCTCAATCAAATGAGCCGTGCATGATAGCCACGTGATCATTGCCTACAACGACGTGAGCAGTGCATGTGCAGTCACGTGATCAGTGCATGATAGACAAGTGATCAATGCATGATAGCTACGTGATCAGTGCATGCTCAGTCACATGAGCAGTGCATGATCAGCCACGTGATCAGTGCATGATAGCCAAGTGATCAATTCATGATAGCTACGTGAACAGTGCATGCTCAGTCACATGAGCAGTGCATGATAGCCACTTGATCATTGCATACAATTACGTGATCAGTGCCTGTGCAGTCACGTGATTAGTGCATGCGCAGTCACGTGATCAGTGTATGATCAGCCACGTGATCAGTGCATGATAGCAAACTGATCAGTGCACCTTAAGGAACGTGATTAGTGCATGATCAGCCACGTGATCAGTGTATGATCCGCAACGTGATTTGTGCATGATCAGTCACGTGATCAGTGTACGATCAGACACGTGATCAGTGCATGATCAGCCTCGTGATCAGTGCATGACAGCCACCTGATCAGTGCATGATAAGCAAGGTGATCAGTGCATGATCAGCCGCGTGATCAGTCTATGATCAGACACGTGATCAGTGCATGATCAGCCAAGTGATCAGTGTATGATCAGCCACGTGATCAGTGCATGATCCGCAACGTGATTAGTGCATTAACAGCCACGTGTTCAGTGAATGATCAGCCATATGATCAGTGCATGATCAGCCACATGATTAGTGTATGATCAGCCATATGATCAGTGTATGATCAGTCACGGGATCACTGCATGATCAGCCACGTAATCAGTGCATGCACAGTCACGTGATCAGTGTATGATCAGCTTCCTGATCAGTGCAGGATCAGCCACGTGATCAGTGCATAATCAGGCACGTGATCAGTGCATGATCAGTCACGTGATCTGTGTATGATCAGCCACGTGATCAGTGCATGATAGCCATGTGATCAGTGCATGATAGCTACGAGTTCAGTGCATGATGAGCCACGTGATCACTGTATGATCAGTCACGTGATCAGTACATGTGCAGTCACGTGATAAGTGTATGATCAGCCATGTGTTCGTGCATGATAGCCAAGTGATCAATGCATGATAGCTACGTGATCAGTGCATGCTCAAGCAAATGAGCAGTGCATGATAGCCACGTGATCATTGCCTACAACGACGTGAGCAGTGCATGTGCAGTCACGTGATCAGTGCATGATAGCCAAGTGATCAATGCATGATAGCTACGGGATCAGTGCATGCTCAGTCACATGAGCAGTGCATGATAGCCACGTGATCATTGCCTACAACGACGTGAGCAGTGCATGTGCAGTCACGTGATCAGTGTATGATCAGCCACGTGATCAGTGCATAATCAGTCAGGTGATCAGTGCTTGAGAGCCACGTGATCAGTGCATGGTCAGCCACGTGATTAGTGTATGATCATCCACGTGATTAGTGCATTATCAGTTACGTGATCAGTGCATGATAGCTACGTGATCAGTGCATGATCAGTCACGTGATCAGTGCATGATCAGCCACGTGATCAGTGCATGATAGCCACGTGATCAGTGCATGATCAGCCACGTGATCAGTGCATGATCAGTCACGTGATCAGTGCATGTTTAGCCAAGTGATCAGTGCATGATCAGTCACATGATCCGTGCATTATAGCCACGTGGTCAGTGCGTGATCAGTCACGTGATCAGTGCATGGTCAGCCACGTGTTCAGTGCATGATGACCAAGGGATCAGTGTATGAACAGTCACGTGATCCGTGTATGATAGCCACGTGACCAGTGCATTATCAGTCACGTGATCCGTCCGTGATAGCCACGTGATCAGTACATGATCAGTCACGTGATCAGTGCATGATCAGCCTTGTGATCAGTGCATGATAGCCAAGTGATCAGTGTATGAACAGTCACGTGGTCAGTGCATAATAGTCATGTGATCAGTGCATGATAGCCTCCTGATCAGTGCATGATCAGTCATATGATAAGTGCCTGATCTGTCACAGGATCAGTGTATAATATTCACGTGACCAGTACATGCGCAGTCACGTGATAAGTGCATTATAGGTACGTGAACATTGCATGATCAGCCACATGATCAGTGCATGCACAGTCACGTGATCAGTGTATGATCAGCTTCGTGATCAGTGCATGATCAGTGCATGATCAGACACGTGATCAGTGCAAGATCCTCAAAGTGATTAGTGCATGATCAGTCACGTGATCAGTGTACGATCAGCCACGTGATCAGTGCATGATAAGCCACGTAATCAGTGCATGATCCGCAACGTGATTAGTGCATGATCAGTCACGTGATCAGTGTATGATCCGCAACGTGATTTGTGCATGATCAGTCACGTGATCAGTGTACGATCAGACACGTGATCAGTGCATGATCAGCCTCGTGATCAGTGCATGACAGCCACCTGATCAGTGCATGATAAGCAAGGTGATTAGTGCATTAACAGCCACGTGTTCAGTGTATGATCAGCCATATGATCATTGCATGATCAGCCACATGATCAGTGTATGATCAGCCATATGAACAGTGTATGATCAGTCACGGGATCACTGCATGATCAGCCACGTAATCAGTGCATGCACAGTCACGTGATCAGTGTATGATCAGCTTCCTGATCAGTGCAGGATCAGCCACGTGATCAGTGCATAATCAGGCACGTGATCAGTGCATGATCAGTCACGTGATCTGTGTATGATCAGCCACGTGATCAGTGCATGATAGCCATGTGATCAGTGCATGATAGCTACGAGTTCAGTGCATGATGAGCCACGTGATCACTGTTATGATCAGTCACGTGATCAGTGCATGTGCAGTCACGTGATAAGTGTATGATCAGCCATGTGTTCAGTGCATGATAGCCAAGTGATCAATGCATGATAGCTACGTGATCAGTGCATGCTCAATCAAATGAGCCGTGCATGATAGCCACGTGATCATTGCCTACAACGACGTGAGCAGTGCATGTGCAGTCACGTGATCAGTGCATGATAGACAAGTGACCAATGCATGATAGCTACGTGATCAGTGCATGCTCAGTCACATGAGCAGTGCATGATCAGCCACGTGATCAGTGCATGATAGCCAAGTGATCAATTCATGATAGCTACGTGAACAGTGCATGATCAGTCACATGAGCAGTGCATGATAGCCACTTGATCATTGCATACAATTACGTGATCAGTGCCTGTGCAGTCACGTGATTAGTGCATGCGCAGTCACGTGATCAGTGTATGATCAGCCACGTGATCAGTGCATGATAGCAAACTGATCAGTGCACCTTAAGGAACGTGATTAGTGCATGATCAGCCACGTGATCAGTGTATGATCCGCAACGTGATTTGTGCATGATCAGTCACGTGATCAGTGTACGATCAGACACGTGATCAGTGCATGATCAGCCTCGTGATCAGTGCACTGACAGCCACCTGATCAGTGCATGATAAGCAAGGTGATCAGTGCATGATCAGCCGCGTGATCAGTCTATGATCAGACACGTGATCAGTGCATGATCAGCCACGTGATCAGTGTATGATCAGCCACGTGATCAGTGTATGATCCGCAACGTGATTAGTGCATTAACAGCCACGTGTTCAGTGTATGATCAGCCATATGATCAGTGCATGATCAGCCACATGATCAGTGTATGATCAGCCATATGATCAGTGCATGATCAGTCACGGGATCACTGCATGATCAGCCACGTAATCAGTGCATGCACAGTCACGTGATCTGTGTATGATCAGCCACGTGATCAGTGCATGATAGCCCATGTGACCAGTGCACGATAGCTATGAGTTCAGTGCATGATGAGCCACGTGATACTGTATGATTCAGTCACGTGATCAGTGCATGTGCAGTCACGTGATAAGTGTATGATCAGCCACGTGTTCAGTGCATGATAGCCAAGTGATCAATGCATGATAGCTACGTGATCAGTGCATGCTCAATCAAATGAGCCGTGCATGATAGCCACGTGATCATTGCCTACAACGACGTGAGCAGTGCATGTGCAGTCACGTGATCAGTGCATGATAGACAAGTGATCAATGCATGATAGCTACGTGATCAGTGCATGCTCAGTCACATGAGCAGTGCATGATCAGCCACGTGATCAGTGCATGATAGCCAAGTGATCAATTCATGATAGCTACGTGAACAGTGCATGCTCAGTCACATGAGCAGTGCATGATAGCCACTTGATCATTGCATACAATTACGTGATCAGTGCCTGTGCAGTCACGTGATTAGTGCATGCGCAGTCACGTGATCAGTGTATGATCAGCCACGTGATCAGTGCATGATAGCAAACTGATCAGTGCACCTTAAGGAACGTGATTAGTGCATGATCAGCCACGTGATCAGTGTATGATCCGCAACGTGATTTGTGCATGATCAGTCACGTGATCAGTGTACGATCAGACACGTGATCAGTGCATGATCAGCCTCGTGATCAGTGCATGACAGCCACCTGATCAGTGCATGATAAGCAAGGTGATCAGTGCATGATCAGCCGCGTGATCAGTCTATGATCAGACACGTGATCAGTGCATGATCAGCCAAAGTTGATCAGTGTATGATCAGCCACGTGATCAGTGCATGATCCGCAACGTGATTAGTGCATTAACAGCCACGTGTTCAGTGAATGATCAGCCATATGATCAGTGCATGATCAGCCACATGATTAGTGTATGATCAGCCATATGATCAGGTGTATGATCAGTCACGGGATCACTGCATGATCAGCCACGTAATCAGTGCATGCACAGTCACGTGATCAGTGGTATGATCAGCTTCCTGATCAGTGCAGGATCAGCCACGTGATCAGTGCATAATCAGGCACGTGATCAGTGCATGATCCAGTCACGTTGATCTGTGTATGATCAGCACGTGATCAGTGCATGATAGCCATGTGATCAGTGCATGATAGCTACGAGTTCAGTGCATGATGAGCCACGTGATCACTGTATGATCAGTCACGTGATCAGTGCATGTGCAGTCACGTGATAAGTGTATGATCAGCCATGTGTTCAGTGCATGATAGCCAAGTGATCAATGCATGATAGCTACGTGATCAGTGCATGCTCAATCAAATGAGCCGTGCATGATAGCCACGTGATCATTGCCTACAACGACGTGAGCAGTGCATGTGCAGTCACGTGATCAGTGCATGATAGACAAGTGACCAATGCATGATAGCTACGTGATCAGTGCATGCTCAGTCACATGAGCAGTGCATGATCAGCCACGTGATCAGTGCATGATAGCCAAGTGATCAATTCATGATAGCTACGGTGAACAGTGCATGCTCAGTCACATGAGCAGTGCATGATAGCCACTTGATCATTGCATACAATTACGTGATCAGTGCCTGTGCAGTCACGTGATTAGTGCATGCGCAGTCACGTGATCAGTGTATGATCAGCCACGTGATCAGTGCATGATAGCAAACTGATCAGTGCCCTTAAGGAACGTGATTAGTGCCATGATCAGCCACGTGATCAGTGTATGATCCGCAACGTGATTTGTGCATGATCAGTCACGTGATCAGTGTACGATCAGACACGTGATCAGTGCATGATCAGCCTCGTGATCAGTGATGACAGCCACCTGATCAGTGCATGATTAAGCAAGGTGATCAGTGCATGATCAGCGCCGTGATCAGTCTATGATCAGACACGTGATCGTGCATGATCAGCCAAGTGATCAGTGTATGATCAGCCACGTGATCAGTGCATGATCCGCAACGTGATTAGTGCTTAACAGCCACGTGTTCAGTTGAATGATCAGCCATATGATCAGTGCATGATCAGCCACATGATTAGTGTATATCACCATATGATCAGTGTATGATCAGTCACGGATCACTGCATGATCAGCACGTAATCAGTGCATGCACATCACGTGATCATGATTTATCAGCTTCCTGATCAGTGCAGGATCAGCACCTCGTGATCAGTGCATAATCGGCACGTGATCAGTGCATGATCAGTCACGTGATCTGTGTATGATCAGCCACGTGATCAGTGCATGGATAGCCATGTGATCATGCATGATTAGCTACGAGTTCGTGCATGATGAGCCACGTTGATCACTGTTATGATCAGTCACGTGATCAGTGCATGTGCGTCACGTGATAAGTGTTGATCAGCCATGTGTTCAGTGCATGATAGCCAAGTGATCAATGCATGA
>NW_020191611.1:0-22115 GCF_002263795.3 Bos taurus
TTGGGGGGAGATGCTCGAGAATATCCGGGTGGACTCCTGAGGCTCGATCCCG
Source organism: Bos taurus (assembly GCF_002263795.3). NCBI lineage: Eukaryota > Metazoa > Chordata > Mammalia > Artiodactyla > Bovidae > Bos > Bos taurus. The sequence goes on from NW_020191611.1 coordinate 53, forward strand.
CATTTGGTATGCGAACCTCCTTCGTCATGACCTTGTCCAGAGTGGAAGCCTCCGGGCTTCCGGCCACTGATCAGGGCATGCTCATCACGATATCAGTAAATGATCAGCCACGTGATCACTGACGGAACACTCACGTGATCAGCGCCTCTCAGTCACCGATCACCGGGTGATAAACACGTGATCAGTGAACACCAGCCACGTGATCACTGCAGCGCAGTCAGGTGGCCAGTTTCTGATCAGCCACGTGATCAGTGCGTGCACAAGGCCATGATCAGCGCCTGTCAGTCACTGATCACTGCCTGATAAACACGTGATCAGTGCCTTGAGCAGCCACGTCATCAGTGCATGCCAGTCACTGATCAGTGCATGATAGCCACGTGATCAGTGATGCTCAGTCACGTGATCTTACTTGATCAGCCACGTGATCAGTGCCTGCAGAGTCACGTGATGGATGGGGCCTGCGGGGCTGCGTGATTCCTGGCCGGCTCGATCTTGCATGACAATTGCCCAGCGTGGCAGCTGCGTGATTCCTGGCCGGCTCATTCTGCTTGACAAGTTGGCCAGCCTGCAGGCTGGCGTGACGTTCCTGCCGTGGTCGACGTTGCTTGATTAGTTGGAAGTGTGAGCCCAGCGTAGATCCTCGTGCACTGCTGAGCTCCATGCTTATTGCCTGCTTATTGCGTGGGTTCGTGTCTGCTCAGCTCTTGAGTATGCCCTCCTGAGGTCCCTGTATCGGTCGCACCTGCCGGGGACCAGCCCCAACTGATCCAGGGTATTCGAAGGAGAGGTGGCCTAGGCGACTCTTTATATGCTAATTAGAGATGTCAAAGATAATAGTATGAGGAGAGCTCAGTATGAAAATTCGGTGGAGAAAAGAGACTGAGTAGCTTGGTTTACGCGAAGACCAATCAAACTTCAAGACAAAGAAGTTGCACCACTTACGTAGGCCGCAGGCGCCCTCTCGAATAGCAAAAGTTGCCTCACCCTAGACACCTTGTCGAGTGGGTCTTAGCAGCCCAGGCATAATTAGTAAGCGTGGTGGGTTCCGCGCTCCAGATGGAGACTCAGCTGGAAGTTAAAGGGAAGAATGACAAGGAACTTTATGAATTGGAGCTGTAAGTTAAACTCTTTGACAGAGAGAGCGAGATGGTGTGGGGGACAGCCCAGTGAAATCAGAGGTGAGAGCACAAAGCAATACAGTAGGCAGACTCTGGTTTTTTTGGGGGGAGATGCTCGAGAAATCCGGGTGGACTCCTGAGGCTCGATCCGCATTTGCGTATGCCGAACCTCCTTCGTCATGACCTTTGTCCAGAGTGGAAGGCCTCCCCGGCTTCCGGCACATGATCAGTGCATGCTCAGTCACGATATCAGTAAATGATCAGCCACGTGATCACTGACGGAACAGTCACGTGATCAGCGCTCACATTCCCGGGATCACTGGATGATAACACGTGATAAGTGAACGACCAGCCACGTGATCACTCATGCGCAGTCAGGTGGCCAGTTCCTAATCAGCCACGTGATCAGTGCGTGCACAGTCCCATGATCAGCGCCATTCAGTCACTGATCACTGCCTGATAAACACGTGATCAATGCCGAACAGCCAAGTCATCAGTGCATGCGCAGTCACGTGATCAGTGCATGATAGCCACGTGATCAGTGCGTGCACAGGCCCATGATCAGCGCCTGTCAGTCACTGATCATTGCCTGATAAACACGTGATCAGTGCATGATGAGCATGTGATCAGTGTTGAGCAGCCACGTCATCAGTCATGCTCAGTCACGTGATCTGTACTTGATCAGCCACGTGATCAGTGCCTGCAGAGTCACGTGATCAGGGCCTGCTGAGCTTCGTGATTCCTGCCGCCTCATCTGCATGACAATTGCCAGCTGAGCTGCGTGATTCATGTCGGCTCATCTGCTTGACAATTGCCAGCTGAGCTGTGTGATTCCGGCCTGGTCACCTGCTTGATTATTGTCAGTTGAGCAGCATGATTAGTCACTGCTGACCTCCATGCTTATTGCCTGCTGATTGCGTGGTTCGTGTCTGCTCAGCTCTTTGAGTATTGCCTCCTGAGGTCCCTGTTCGTCGCCACCTGCCGGGGACCAGCCCTAGCTGATCCAGGGTATTCGAAGGAGAGATGGCCTAGGCGACTATTTATATGCTAATCAGAGATGTCAAGAATAATAGTATGAGGAGAGCTCAGTAGGAAAATTCGGTGGAGAAAAGAGACTGAGTAGCTTGGTTTACGCGGAAGACCAATTAAACTTCAAGACATGAAGTTAGCACCACTTACGTAGGCTGCAGGCGCCCTCTCGAATAACGAAAGGTGCCTCACCCTAGACACCTTCTCGAGTGGGTCTTAGCAGCCCAGGCATAATTAGTAATCGTGGTGGGTTCCGCGCTCCAGATGGAGACTCAGCTGGAAGTTAAAGGGAAGAATGACAAGGAACTTATGAATTGGAGCTGTAAGTTAACTCTTTGACAGAGAGAGTGAAATGGTGGTGGGGTTCAGCCCCCAGTGAAATCAGAGGTGAGTGCACAAAGCAATACAGTAGGCAGACTCTGGTTTTTTTGGGGGGAGATGCTCGAGAATATCCGGGTGGACCCTGAGGCTCGATCCCGCACTTGCGTATGCGAGCCTCCTTCCTCATGGCCTTTGTCCAGAATGGAAGTCCTCCCCGGCTCCGGCACATGATCAGTGCATGCTCAGTCACGATATCAGTGCATGATCAGCCACGTGATCACTGACGGAACAGTCTCGTGATCAGCGCCTCTCAGTCACGGGATCACCGGATGATAAACACGAGATCAGTGAACGACCAGCCACGTGATCACTGCATGCGCAGTCAGGTGGCCAGTTCCTGATCAGCCACGTGATCAGTGCGTGCACAGTCCATGATCAGCGCCTGTCAGTCACTGATCACTGCCTGATAAACACGTGATCAGTGCATGATGAGCCATGTGATCAGTGCCTGAGCAGCCACGTCATCAGTGCATGCGCAGTCACGTGATCAGTGCATGATAGCCACGTGATCAGTGCATGCTCAGTCACGTGATCTGTACTTGATCAGCCACGAGATCAGTGCCTGCAGAGTAACCTGATCAGGGCCTGCTGAGCTGTGTGATTCCTGCCGGCTCATCTGCATGACAATTGCCAGCTGAGCTGCCTGATTCCTGTCGGCTCATCTGCTTGACAATTGCCAGCTGAGCTTCGTGATTCCTGCCTGGTCACCTGCTTGTTTATTGCCAGTTGAGCAGCATGATTTGTCACTGCTGAGCTCCATGCTTATTGCCTGCTGATTGCGTGGTTCGTGTCTGCTCAGCTCTTTGAGTATTGCCTCCTGAGGTCCCTGTTCGGTCGCCACCTGCCGGGGACCAGCCCCAGCTGATCCAGGGTATTCGAAGGAGAGATGGCCTAGGCGACTCTTTATATGCTAATCAGAGATGTCAAGAATAATAGTATGAGGAGAGCTCAGTAGGAAGAAATCGGAGGAAAAAAAGAGACTGAGGATGAGACCAATCAAACTTCAAGACAAAGAACTTTGCACCACTTACGTAGGCGCAGGCGCCCTCTCGAAGGGCGGAAGGTGCCTCACCCTAGACACCCTTCTCGAGTGGGTCTTAGCAGTCCAGGCATAATTAGTAAGCGTGGTGGGTTCGCCGCTCCAGATGGAGACTCAGCTGGAAGTTAAAGGGAAGACAAAACTTTATGAATTGGAGCGTAAGTTAACTCTTTGACAGAGAGAGCGATATGGTGGTGGGGACAGCCCCCATGAAATCAGAGGTGAGAGCACAAAGCATACAGTAGGCAGACTCTGGTTTTTTTGGGGGAGATGCTCGAGAATATCCGGTGACTCCTGAGCTCGATCCCGCATTGCGTTATGCCGAACCTCCTTCGTCATGCCTTTGTCCAGAGTGGAAGGCCTCCCCGGCTTCCGGACATGATCAGTGCATGCTCAGTCACGATATCAGTAAATGATCAGCCACGTGATCACTGACGGAACAGTCACGTGATCAGCGCCTCACAGTCCCGAGATCACTGGATGATAAACACGTGATAAGTGAACGACCAGCCACGTGATCACTGCATGCGCAGTCAGGTGGCCAGTTCCTAATCAGCCACGTGATCAGTGCGTGCACAGTCCCATGATCAGCGCTGTCAGTCACTGATCACTGCCTGATAAACAGTGATCATGCCCGAACAGCCACGTCATCAGTGCATGCGCAGTCACGTGATCAGTGCATGATAGCCACGTGATCAGTGCGTGCACAGTCCCATGATCAGCGCCTGTCAGTCACTGATCATTGCCTGATAAACACGTGATCAGTGCATTATGAGCCATGTGATCAGTGCCTGATCAGCCACGTCATCAGTGCATGCTCAGTCACGTGATCTGGACTTGATCAGCCACGTGATCAGTGCCTGCAGAGTCACGTGATCAGCGGCCTGCTGAGCTTCGTGATTCCTGCCGCCTCATCTGCATGACAATTGCCAGCTGAGCTGCGTGATTCATGTCGGCTCATCTGCTTGACAATTGCCAGCTGAGCTGTGTGATTCCGGCCTGGTCACCTGCTTGATTATTGTCAGTTGAGCAGCATGATTCGTCACTGCTGACCTCCATGTTATTGCCTGCTGATTGCGTGGTTCGTGTCTGCTCAGCTCTTTGAGTATTGCCTCCGTCCTGTTCGGTCGCCACCTGCCGGGGACCAGCCCTAGCTGATCCAGGTATTCGAAGGAGAGATGCCTAGGCGACTTTATATATGCTAATCAGAGATGTCAAGAATAATAGTATGAGGAGAGCTCTGTAGGAAAATTCGGTGGAGAAAAGAGACTGAGTAGCTTGGTTTACGCGGAAGACCAATTAAACTTCAAGACATGAAGTTAGCACCACTTACGTAGGCTGCAGGCGCCTCTCGAATAACGAAAGGTGCCTCACCCTAGACACCTTCTCGAGTGGGTCTTAGCAGCCCAGGCATAATTAGTAATCGTGGTGGGTTCCGCGCTCCAGATGGGACTCAGCTGGAAGTTAAAGGAGAATGACAAGGAACGTTATGAATTGGAGCTGTAAGTTAACTCTTTGACAGAGAGAGTGAAATGGTGGTGGGGTTCAGCCCCCAGTGAAATCAGAGGTGAGTGCACAAGCAATACAGTAGGCAGACTCTGGTTTTTTGGGGGGGAGATGCTCGAGAATATCCGGGTGGACCCCTGAGGCTCGATCCCGCACTTGCGTATGCCGAGCCTCCTTCCTCATGGCCTTTGTCCAGAATGGAAGTCCTCCCGGCTCCCGGCAATGATCAGTGCATGCTCAGTCACGATATCAGTGCATGATCAGCCACGTGATCACTGACGGAACAGTCTCGTGATCAGCGCCTCTCAGTCACGGGATCACCGGATGATAAACACGAGATCAGTGAACGACCAGCCACGTGATCATGCATGCGCAGTCAGGTGGCCAGTTCCTGATAAGCCACGTGATCAGTGCGTGCACATCCCATGATCAGCGCCTGTCAGTCACTGATCACTGCCTGATAAACACGTGATCAGTGATGATGAGCCATGTGATCAGTGCCTGAGCAGCCACGTCATCAGTGCATGCGCAGTCACGTGATCAGTGCATGATAGCCACGTGATCAGTGCATGCTCAGTCACGTGATCTGTACTTGATCAGCCACGAGATCAGTGCCTGCAGAGTAACCTGATCAGGGCCTGCTGAGCTGTGTGATTCCTGCCGGCTCATCTGCATGACAATTGCCAGCTGAGCTGCGTGATTCCTGTGGGCTCATCTGCTTGACAATTGCCAGCTGAGCTTCGTGATTCCTGCCTGGTCACCTGCTTGTTTATTGCCAGTTGAGCAGCATGATTGTCACTGCTGAGCTCCATGCTTATTGCCTGCTGATTGGTGGTTCGTGTCTGCTCAGCTCTTTGAGTATTGCCTCCTGAGGTCCCTGTTCGGTCGCCACCTGCGGGGACCAGCCCAGCTGAATCCAGGGTATTCGAAGGAGAGAAGGCTCTAAGGGCAGAACTATTTATATGCTAATCAGAGATGTCAAGAAATAATTAGATGGAGGAGACTGCTCAGTAGGAAAAATTCCGGTGGAGAAAAAGGAACTTGAGTAGCTTGGTTTTACCGCCGGAAGAACCCAATCAAACTTCAAGACAGAGAGTTTGGCCTACCAACTTACGTAGGCCGCAGGCGCCCTCTCGAATAGCGAAAGGTGCTCACCCCTAGACACTTCTCGGTGGGTCTTAGCAGCCCAGGCATAATTAGTAAGCGTGGTGGTTCCGCGCTCCAGATGGAGAACTCAGCTGGAGTTAAGGAAGATGACAAGGAACTTTATGAATTGGAGCTGTAAGTTAACTCTTTGACAGAGAGAGCGAGATGGTGGTGGGGGACAGCCCCCAGTGAAATCAGAGGTGAGAGCACAAAGCAAATACAGTAGGCAGACTCTGGTTTTTTTTGGGGGGGAGATGGCTCGAGAACATCGGGTGGACTCCTGAGCTCGATCCCGCATTTGCGTATGCCGAACCTCCTTCGTCATGACCTTTGTCCAGAGTGGAAGGCCTCCCCGGCTTCCGGCACATGATCAGTGCATGCTCAGTCACGATATCAGTAAATGATCAGCACGTGATCACTGACGGAACAGTCACGTGATCAGCGCCTCCAGTCCCGGATCACTGGATGATAAACACGTGATAAGTGAACGACCAGCCACGTGATCACTGCATGCGCAGTCAGGTGGCCAGTTCCTAATCAGCCACGTGATCAGTGCGTGCACAGTCCCATGATCAGCGCCTGTCAGTCACTGATCACTGCCTGATAAACACGTGATCAATGCCCGAACAGCCAAGTCATCAGTGCATGCGCAGTCACGTGATCAGTGCATGATAGCCACGATGTCAGTGCGTGCACAGGCCCATGATCAGCGCCTGTCAGTCACTGATCATTGCCTGATAAACACGTGATCAGTGCATGATGAGCCATGTGATCAGTGTCTGAGCAGCCACGTCATCAGTCCATGCTCAGTCACGTGATCTGTACTTGATCAGCCACGTGATCAGTGCCTGCAGAGTCACGTGATCAGGGCCTGCTGAGCTTCGTGATTCCTGCCGCCTCATCTGCATGACAATTTGCCAGCTGAGCTGCGTGATTCATGTCGGCTCATCTGCATGACAATTGCCAGCTGAGCTGCGTGATTCCTGCCTGGTCACCTGCTTGATTATTGCCAGTTGAGCAGCATGATTCGTCACTGCTGAGTCCATGCTTATTGCCTGCTGATTGCGTGTGTTCGTGTCTGCTCAGCTCTTTGAGTATTTGCCTCCTGAGGTCCCTGTTCGGTCCCCACCTGCCGGGACCCAGCCCCAAACTGATCCAGGGTATCGAAGGGAGAGGTGGGCCTAGGCGACTTATTTATATGCCTGAATCAGAGTTGGTCAGGATATAGTAGAGGAGAGCTCAGTCGGAGAATTCGGCAGTGCGAGAAAAGAGACTGAGTAACTTGTTTAGCAGGAAGACCAATCAAACTTTCACGACCAAGAAGTTTGCACCACTTACGTTAGCGCAGGCACTCTCGAATGGCAAGGTGCCTCACCCTAGACACCTTCTCGAGTGGGTCTTAGCAGCCCAGGCATAATTAGTAAGCGTGGTGGGTGCCGCGCTCCAGATGGAGACTCAGCTGGAAGTTAAAGCGAAGAATGACAAGGAACTTTATGAATTGGAGCAGTAAGTTAAGTCTTTGACAGAGAGAGTGAGATGGTGGTGGGGTTCAGCCCCCAGTGAAATCAGAGGTGAGTGCACAAAGCAATACAGTAGGCAGACTCTGGGTTTTTTGGGGGAGATGCTCGAGAATATCCGGGTGGACCCCTGAGGCTCGATCCCGCATTGCTTATGCCGAGCCTCCTTCCTCATGACATTTGTCCAGAGTGGAAGGCCTCCCCGGCTCCCGGCACATGATCAGTGCATGCTCACTCACGATATCAGTGCATGATCAGCCACGTGATCACTGTCGGCACAGTCACGTGGTAAGCGCCTCTCAGTCACGTGATCACCGGATGATAAACACGTCATCAGTGAACGACCAGCCACGTGATCACTGCATGGGCAGTCAGGTAGTCAGTTCCTGATCAGCCACTGATCAGTGGGTGCACAGTCCCATGATCATCGCCTGTCAGTCACTGATCACTGTCTGATAACCACGTGATCAGTGCCCGATCAGCCACTTATCAGTCCATGCGAAGTCACATGATCAGTGCACGGAGCCACGTGATCAGTGGAGCACAGTCCCATGATTAGCGCCTGTGAGTCACGGATCATTGCCTCATAAACACATGATCAGTGCATGATGAGCCATGTGATCAGTGCCTGATCAGCCAGGTCATCAGTGCATGCGCAGTCAGGTCATCAGTGCATGATAGCCACGTGATCAGTGCATGTTCAGTCACGTGATCTGTACTTGATCAGCCACGTGATCAGTGCCTGCAGAGTCACGTGATCAGGGCCTGCTGAGCTGCGTGATTCCTGCCTGGTCACCTGCTTATTGACAGTTGAGCAGCATGATTCGTCACTGCTGAGCTCCATGCTTATTGCCTGCTGATTGCGTGGTTCGTGTCTGCACAGCTCTTTGAGTATTGCCTCCTGAGGTCCCTGTTCGGGCGCCGCCTGCCGGGGACCAGCCCGACGTGATCCAGGGTTACGATGGAGAGATGGCCTAGGCGACTATTTATATGCTAATCAGAGATGTCAAGAATAATAGTATGAGGAGAGCTCAGTAGGAAATTCGGTGGAGAAAAGAGGACTGAGTAGCTTGGTTTACCGGAAGACCAATCAAACTTCAAGACATGAATTTGGCACCACTTACGTAGGCCGCAGGCGCCCTCTCGAATGGCGGAAGGTGCCTCACCCTAGACACCTTCTCGAGTGGGTCTTAGCAGCCCAGGCATAATTAGTAAGCGTGGTGGGTTCCGCGCTCCAGATGGAGACTCAGCTGGAAGTTAAAGGGAAGAATGACAAGGAACTTTATGAATTGGAGCTGTAAGTTAACTCTTTGACAGAGAGAGCGAATGTGGTGGACAGCCCCAGTGAAATCAGAGGTGAGAGCACAAAGCAATACAGTAGGCAGACTCTGGTTTTTTTGGGGGAGATGCTCGAGAATATCCGGGTGGACTCCTGAGGCTCGATCCCGCATTTGCGTATGCCGAGCCTCCTTCCTCATGACCTTTGTCCAGAGTGGAAGGCCTCCCGGCCCGGCACATGATCAGTGCATGCTCAGTCACGATATCAGTGCATGATCAGCCACGTGATCACTGACGGCACAGTCACGTGATCAGCGCCTCTCAGTCACGGATCACCGGATGATAAACACGTGATCAGTGAACGACCAGCCACGTGATCACTGCATGCGCAGTCAGGTGGTCAGTTCCTGATCAGCCACGTGATCAGTGCGTGCACAGTCCCATGATCAGCGCCTGTCAGTCACTGATCACTGCCTGATAAACACGTGATCAGTGCCCGAACAGCCACGTCATCAGTGCATGCGCAGTCACGTGATCAGTGCATGATAGCCACGTGATCAGTGCGTGCACAGTCCCATGATAGCGCCTGTCAGTCACTGATCATTGCCTGATAAACACGTGATCAGTGCATGATGAGCCATGTGATCAGTGCCCGATCAGCCACGTCATCAGTGCATGCGCCAGTTCACTCATTCAGTGCATGATAGCCACGTGATCAGTGCATGCTCAGTCACGTGATCTGGACTTGATCAGCCACGTGATCAGGGCCTGCTGAGCTGCGTGATTCCTGCCGGCTCATCTGCATGACAATTGCCAGCTGAGCTGCGTGATTCCTGCCTGGTCACGTGCTTGATTATTGCCAGTTGAGCAGCATGATTCGTCACTGCTGAGCTCCATGCTTATTGCCTGCTGATTGCGTGGTTCGTGTCTGCTCAGCTCTTTGAGTATTGCCTCCTGAGGTCCCTGTTCGGTCGCCACCTGCCGGGGACCAGCCCCAACTGATCCAGGGTATTCGAAGGAGAGATGGCCTAGGCGACTATTTATATGCTAATCAGAGATGTCAAGAATATTAATATGAGGAGAGCTCAGTAGGAAAATTCGGTGGAGAAAAGAGACTGAGTAGCTTGGTTACGCGGAAGACCAATCAAACTTCAAGACATGAAGTTTGGACCACTTACGTAGGCCGCAGGTGCCCTCTCGAATGCGAAGGTGCCTCACCCTAGACACCTTCTCGAGTGGTCTTAGCAGCCAGGCATTATTAGTAAGCGTGGTGGGTTCCGCGCTCCAGATGGAGACTCAGCTGGAAGTTAAAGGAAGAATGACAAGGAACTTTATGAATTGGAGCGTAAGTTAACCTTTGACGAGGAGCGATGGTGGGGTTCAGCCCAGTGAAATCAGAGGTGAGAGCACAAGCAATACAGTAGGCAGACTCTGGTTTTTTTGGGGAGATTGCTCGAGAATATCCGGGTGACCCAGGCTCGATCCCGCATTTGCATATGCCGAGCCTCCTTCCTCATGACATTTGTCCAGAGTGGAAGGCCTCCCGGCTCCCGGCACATGATCAGTGCATGCTCACTCACGATATCAGTGCATGATCAGCCACGTGATCACTGACGGCACAGTCACGTGGTCAGCGCCTCTCAGTCACGGATCACCGGTGATAAACACGTGATCAGTGAACGACCAGCCACGTGATCACTGCATGCGCAGTCAGGTGGCCAGTTCCTGATCAGCCACGTGATCAGTGGTGCACAGTCCCATGATCAGCGCCTGTCAGTCACCGATCACTGCCTGATAACACGTGATCAGTGCCCGATCAGCCACGTCATCAGTGCATGCGCAGTCACATGATCAGTGCATGATAGCCACGTGATCAGTGCGGCACAGGCCCATGATCAGCGCCTGTCAGTCACTGGTCATTGCCTGATAAACACGTGATCAGTGCATGATGAGCCATGTGATCAGTGCCTGAGCAGCCAGGTCATCAGTGCCTGCGCAGTCAGGATCAGTGCATGATAGCCACGTGATCAGTGCATGCTCAGTCACGTGATCTGTACTTGTCAGCCACGTGATCAGTGCCTGCAGAGTCACTTGATCAGGGCCTGCTGAGCTGCGTGATTCCTGCGGCTCATCTGCATGCAATTGCCAGCTGAGCTGCGTGATTCCTGTGGGCTCATCTGCTGACAATTGCCAGCTGAAGCTGTGTGATTCCTGCCTGGTCACCTGCTTGATTATTGACAGTTGAGCAGCATGATTCGTCACTGCTCAGCTCCATGCTTATTGCCTGCTGATTGCGTGGTTCGTGTCTGCAGCTCTTTGAGTATTGCCTCCTGAGGTCCCTGTTCGGTCGCCACCTGCGGGACCAGCCCCAGCTGATCCAGGGTATACGAAGGAGAGATGGCCTAGGCGACTATTTATATGCTAATCAGAGATGTCAAGATAATAGTATGAGGAGAGCTCAGTAGGAAAATTCGGTGGAGAAAAGAGACTGAGTAGCTTGGTTTACGCGGAAGACCAATTAAACTTCAAGACATGAAGTTAGCACCACTTATGTAGGCCGCAGGCACCCTATCGAATGGCGGAAGGTGCCTCACCCTAGACACCTTCTCGAGTGGGTCTTAGCAGCCCAGGCATAATTAGTAAGCGTGGTGGGTTCCGCGCTTCAGATGGAGACTCAGCTGGAAGTTAAAGGGAAGAATGACAAGGAACTTTATGAATGGAGCTGTAAGTTAACTCTTTGACAGAGAGAGCGAGATGGTGGTGGGGGACAGCCCCCAGTGAAATCAGAGGTGAGAGCACAAAGCAATACAGTAGGCAGACTCTGGTTTTTTTGGGGGGGAGATGCTCGAGAATATCCGGGTGGAGCCTGAGGCTCGATCCCGCATTTGCGTATGCCGAGCCTCCTTCCTCATGACCTTTGTCCCAGTGGAAGGCCTCCCGGCTCCCGGCACATGATCAGTGCATGCTCAGTCACGATATCAGTGCATGATCAGCCACGTGATCACTGACGGCACAGTCACGTGATCAGCGCCTCTCAGTCACGGATCACCGGGTGATAAACACGTGATCAGTGAACGACCAGCCACGTGATCACTGCATGCGCAGTCAGGTGGCCAGTTCCTGATCAGCCACGTGATCAGTGCGTGCACAGTCCCATGATCAGCGCCTGTCAGTCACTGATCACTGCCTGATAAACACGTGATCATGCCCGAACAGCACGTCAGCAGTGCAATCGCAGTCACGGTGATCATGCATGATATCCACGTGATCAGTTGCGGCACAGTCCCCATGATCATTTACGTCACTTCATGCCTGAAAACCTTATGCAGATGAGCCATGATTGATCAGTGCCTGATCATTCCTCAATATGGCAGCCGTAAGTCATGAAGCCAGGATCACGTGGCATGCTCAAGTCCACGTGATCTTGGGACTGTCACCAATGACATGCTGCAGACACGTCTCAGGGCTGTGACTGCTGATCGGCGTCATCTGCAGACAATGCACTGAGCTGGTATACGCTGCGCTCATCTGCTGAAAATTGCAAGCGAGGCGGATTCCTGTCAAGTCTGATATTGCAATTGACAGGTCATGATCGTCACTGCTGAGCGCCATGACTAAGGCCGGCTGATGGGTTGGTGCTCATCTCTTTGAGTATGCTCCTGAGTCCCTTGTTCGTTCACCACCTTGCGGGAACAGCCCCAACGATCAGGAGCGAGGAGAGATGGGCCTGGCGACTCTTATGCGAATCAGAGATGTCAATAAATCATATAGAGGGAAATAGAAATACAGTGGAGAAAAAACTGAGTATTGGTTAGCGCGGAAGAACATCAACTTAAGACAAAATGCACACTTACGTAAGCCGGCAGCGCGCCTCCCGAATAATGCGAATGTGCTTCACCGAGACACTTCCGTAGTGGGTCTAGCACCCGCATATAGAGCGTGGTGGTCGGCGCTCAAATGGAGACTCAGCTGGAAGGGAACGGGAGAAGAAAGAACTTATGAATTGGAGCTGTAATACTCTTGAAAGAGAGCGTAGATGGGGTGGGACAGCCCATGAAATCAGAGGTGGAGAGACAAAGCAAACATAGGCAACATCGATTTTGGGGAGATGCTCGAGAAACCGGGTGGAATTCGACTCGATCCCGCATTGCAAGCCAGCTGCCTCCTCAAAGACCTTGCCAGAGTGGATGCCTCCCGGCTCCCGGAATGACACTGCAATCTCAGGTATATACAGTGCCTTCAGCCACTAATCACTGAAGACAGTCAGATACCTCCATCACTGATCACCAGATAGAACACGGTGACAGTGAAACGACCAGCCACGTGATCAGGCAATGCGCGGACAGTGTCATTATCACGCCACTATCAAATGCGTGCAAGTCCCACCGATAGCGCCTCAGTCACTGACACTGCCTGATAAACAGTGATCATGCATGAGACCATGTGAAATGCCTGATCAGCGCATCAGTGCAGCTCACGTCATCATGCAAAGCCACGGGATCAGTGCATGCTAGTCACGTGATCGAACGATCAGCCACGTATACAGTGCCTCAAGCACGTGAATCAGGCCCTGCTGAGCTGCGTGATTCGCGGCTCACTCATTACAATTGCATTACGCGGATTTCCTGCGGCTCATCTGCTTGACAAGCAGTGACTGCGTGATCTTCCTTCACTTGCTATATGGCATGAGCTACATATCGTCAGCGAACTCCAGATTGCCTGCTGATGCGTGGCGTTCTGCTCAGCTTGATATTGCCTCCTGACCTGTTCGTCACCCGGACCACCCCAAGATCAGGGTATCGAAGGACAGAAGCTCTAGGCTCTCTTTAATGCTAATCAGAGATGCAAGAATATAGTATTGCAGGCAGAGCTCAGTAGGAATCGGTGGAAAAAGAGACTGATAGCTTGGTGTTATACGAAGCCATCAAACCTGTCAAGACAAAAGTGCGATCCACTTACGTAGCGCGCAGCCCGTTCGAATAGCGAAGGTGACCATCACCTAGACACTTCTTCGACGATGGTCTTTAGCAGCCCAGGCATAATTGAGTAAGCGTGGCGTGTGTCGGCCTCCACATGGAGCTCAGCTGGCAAGTAAAGGAAGAATGCACAACGGAACTGGCATATTGGAGCTGAGGGTTATCACAGCTGAGAGAGAGGAGGACTGGTCTGGGACAGCCATTGAAATCAGGGATAACAAAGCATACAGTAGGCAGACCGTTTTTGGAGGAGAGCTCGAGAATCCGAGTGACCCTGAGCCTCGACCCGCTTGCGATCCAGCCTTCTCCCATGACTTGTCCAGAGTGAATGCTCCGCTCCAGGCACGGATATGCATCTCAGTCAGAATAGTGCCGCCACCCAGAATCAACGACGGGCACAGTAGTGATACACCTCTCAGTCACGACACCGTATAATTAACACGTATCTCAGTGAACGACCACAGGAGACTGCTGCGCGTCAGGGGGTCAGTTCCGATACACCACATGATATGAGCGAAGCATGATTTCAAGTAGTTCATATAACCGGCTACTGATTCGCCTATCTCAGCCCTTCATTGGCTCAAAGCACATGACATGGTGACACAAACAGATCAACACAGATGGTCACATGATCAATCAATATAACAGTGAACAGGATATCAATTATGTGAGCATGCAAGATCATCATGTGACCAACTACAATATAGTAGCTGCGTATCATGGCAGATCAGCACGGAGGCATGCAGATAGCCAACGTGAGCAGTGATGGATCAGCACTGTACGTGCATGATGCATATGTGATCTTGCAGACAACTCATGTACAGTGCAGATCAATTATACTGATAGATGATCAGTCACTGACCAGGCCAGGAGCGACTGATCATGCACACAGCCACTGGATCAGTGTATAAGCCCCGGATCAGTGCATATTAGCACGTAATAGGCAGATCATCACTTGATAGTGTGTATCACCACATGAACATGCATGATATCACGGAAGTGCGATAGCACAGATCACTCAATATCACGTGACTGTACATGCACACACTGATACGGTGTATCGTCACGGATAGTGCGATAACCAAGACATGCAGATTAATAGTTATCATTCATATATTCAGCGTGACATGCAGATCAGTCACTGACAGTGCCTAGACCACGGACAGTGCATATCAGTCAGATCAGTACATATCAGATCCACGAAACAGTGACATAATTTACGTGACGTGCATGATCAGTCACGACCGTTATGGTACGACGTGATCATTCCATAGACGAGCACGTGAGCAGTGCAAAGAAACGTGATGAGCATGAAGAGTTACTGACAAGTACATCACCACGGATCAAGTGCATGATTGCCACGTGATCTGCATGTATGTCACGTTGACAGGGGTGATCAGCCACGGAACAGGATGTCCCAATAGTGCAATATAGCCACGTGATCAGTGCATATCATTAGTGAGCAGTTAGAAGCCAGGATCATGCATATCAAACACACTGAACAGTGATAACTCGACGTATCATGCATGATACAAGTGAAGCAAGAACACGTGACATGTAGATAGCCCGGGAACAGTGCTCTCAGTCACTGACGTGCCGCTGATGCGTGATATGTCTGCTCATGCTGCTTGACATGCAACTGAGCTGCACGATCTCCTATCACGCTGACAATTGCCACTGTGCGGTGTATCCTGCCTGTCAGCGCTTGAAGGCGCACTGACAGAGATTCCACAGCTAGTTCCATGATATTAGTCTACTGTTGATTCGTGCTTACCACTCTTTGTTATGGCTCCAGAGGCAACATAATCAGGTATATACAAACATGAATCAGCGCATAATAGTCACAATGACAGCCATTAAGTCATGATCACTATACAGATAGTCATGTGACAGCCATGCTCAGTACGTATAGTGAGACACCCTTGATATGAAGATCTGTCAATTATAGTGTTGATATGCCACGTTGACAGTGCAGTCAGCCATGTGAAGTCAGATATAGACGGACATGCAGATATTCTCGGATCAGTGCAATAGGCAGGGATCAGTTGCATGATACATACTAAGGTGTAATCACACGTGAACTTACAGGTAAAGCTACATGAATTGCAATGATCAAACCAGAGTATCAAGGAAGCCGTACACTGCATACAGGCACTGACAATGCATATGCACGTAAGGAAATGATCAAACACGAATCATGCAGATTCAGTCACGACAGTGCATATCAGCACGAATAGTGCTGAACCAGACTGATATGTATGTCAGCCCAAGGTGATCAGTGATTAGAGCTCACGATCAGCATGATCATCACATGAGCATGCAGATACAGAGTAGTGTTGACATCCACGGAACAGTGCATGCTCAGGCACGGATTCAGTGGCTGCGAGCTGCGTATACGTGCCATCTGCTGAATGCAGCTTAGCTGCACGATTCTCCGTCACTCTGAAATCCACTGTGCTGCGTATATTCCTGCTGCTTTCTACCTTGATTATTGCAGTAGCTCATGATTCTCAGAGTTGAGTTCCATGATATAGCTGCGAATCTGCTAACTCAGATCAGTTCAGTTTGCAGAGGCACATACAAGGTGTACACAAAACTGATCAGCACATACATCACATGATCAAGCAAAACGCCGGTGAACAGCATGATCAATATGTGATCAGCGGATCAGTCATGTGACCAGGTAATGTAGCTGCGTGAATCTGATGATCAGCTTCAGTGAGGCATGGACATATACCACGTGATCAGTGCATAACCACGTGATATGCATGATCAGTCACATGAGCGTTGTTATCAGGCACTGAACAGCAAGTATACACGTGATACAGTGCAGGATAGCCACGTGACCATGCAGGACTACTGAGAGCATGATCACCAGGTACATGCAGATCCGACGTGATAGTGCATATATAGCCACGTGATATGATGATCCAGTCAGTGATACGTGTGGATATGCCGTGAAGGCATTCACGGTGATCAGTCCAGATGCCAAGTGACTTCAGGTAGCTACTGATCATTGCATGACAGCCCGTATCATTGCATGAAGCACCCGTATCAGGCATGAACCACGTAAATGCATGATCAGCTCCACGGATACGTGGTGCATACACATGATCAGGCATCCAGGATCAGTGCAGATAAGCCACGGACCTTCATGATTAGTCACGGATCTACATGAATATCCAGTGATACGGTGAAAGCAGCACAGACATGCGTATGAACCAGTGCAAGTGCAAGTATATTTTGAATATGCATAATCGTCACATGACATGTGAGCACCACGTGATCAGCTGACAGCCAAGTTGTCAGGACAATTAAGGATCAGGCATGATTAGACATCGTGCTTTGCATGATCATCACGTGATCAACATGAACAGTCACAGTAACATGCAGGATCAATTTAACGTGAGGTCGCATGATCAGTACAGTGACCATAAAGGAGCTACGTGATATTTCCATGACGAGCCACGTGAGCAGCAATGATAGAAACGTGAGTGTCATGAATAGCTAGTGAGCAGAGTAGATCAGCCAGGATCAGTGCATATGCCCGTATCAGGATGGAGTCAGTGAAGGTTGTGAACAGGCAAGAGACATGATTGGTCCCGTATTCAGCATGAAGCCAACGTATCAGTGCATGAAGTTAGTGAGCAGATTAGATCAAGACACGTGATCAGCATGTAGACCGAAAGTGCGATCAACAAGGATCGGCAGACCATGTGATCAGTTGCAAGTGAATCACGTGAATCAGTGTATGATCACCACGTGACAGTGCATGCTCAAGATCCACGTGAGAGCGGCCTGTACGCGTGAATGTCGCTCATCTGCTTGACAATTGCCACTGAGCGCACATCCTGATGTCAGCTGACAATGCCCTGCGTGAATCCGCTCAGCTTCTGATTAGTGCAGCGATGAGCATATTCCTCACAAGCGAGTTCCTGATATGCTCGATCTGTTTGATTCGGCCTACTTCAGCTCTTTGTTTATGCTCAAGACAGATAGTGTAAACAACAGATCAGCATATCAGGTCACAAGACACGCCATCAGCACGTGATCACACAATGATAGCATTGAAGTCATGCTCAGTCACGTATCATGCATTCAAGCACGTGAAGTGCATGACGCAAAATGAATGTGTATGAATATCACGTGAGCATGCAGGCTCTTAAGTGCAAGATTACTGATCATGCAAGACACTCGATCATGCTGATAGCCCGTGATCAGTGATGATCAGTTCACCTGATGGGTTTGATCATTCACGTGAACTTACATGTGTAGCACATGATCATGCATGATCAGCCACGGAGTAGTGCATTGATCAGCCACGTGATCATGTCATGACAGCACGTAGCAAGCATATAGCCAGTGATCAGTGCATGATCCGTACAGCGATAGCATATACACGTGATCAGTGCTATATTCTATTTTTTCCAGGAAGTGCAATTTTATCTATTGCATGAACCAACGTGATCAGTGCATATAGCCACTGATCAGTGCATGATAGCCACGCGATCCGCATGATTCAGACAGTGATACGTTGTGATACCACATGTCAGTGCATGATCCCGTGATCTTGCAAGATAGCCACTGTATCACTCATAATCACGGATCTTACATGATCACACGTGATACGTGTGGACACCACGGATAAGTGCATGAGCCAATGTGATCATAGTGGAAGATAATAGACAGAGCATGGTCAGTCACGTGATAGTGCATGATAGTCCGTTACAGTGTTGAAGTCATGGCTAGTCATGATCAACCAAATATAATGCATTCAATACGTGATCAATGCATGATCAGCCAGGACGGTGCATGATCAGTCATGTGACAGTAATAACGTCACGGAACAGTGCATGATCAATTTACGTGATCTGTGCAGCAGTCATCCGGACCAGTATAAGTACTACGTGAAATCATGCCATGACAGCATCGTGGATGCAGATAGAAAGTGATTGGCAATGAGTTACTAGCAAGTAAATCAGCCATATCAGTGCATGAGTGCAACGTGATAGATGCATGTAGTACTGACAGGTGTTGTGAAGCCACGTGAACAGTGCAATGTAGCAGTTTCATGCATGATAGCCACAATAGTGGCAGATATTACGAACGTGAGACAGCAGTGAGCAATCATGGTCTAACAACGAACAGGTAGATCAAACACTGATAGTGCATTATCATCACGTGATCAGATGCATATACTGTGAACTGTGCTATGACGTCAGGATCATGCAGGAATAGCCCTTGATCAGGCATGATCAGGCCAAGTCATGCATGAATCAGCTCAAGTGATCATGAGACACCACGATCATGCATATAGCACATGACATAATGTACTACGTGATAAGCATGACAAGCCATGTATCTGGTGCATGATAGCACGATCACATGCAATGATAGCCGTGATCATCATGACCATCACGTTTCCAGTGCATGATCAACAGTGATATGCTGACAAGGCATTGATCAGTGTATGTCAGCAGTTAGTGCATAAGACACATATGATGATCAGTCAATGAATCATGCATGATAGTCACAGTGATAGGTTGACAACCACGTGAACAAGTGCAGCCAAATCACGTATCAGGGCCGCTGAGCTGCGGATACTGCCTCATCTGCTGAGCATTGCAGTAGCTGAACATTTCCTCACTCCTTACATTGGCCACCTGTGCTTGCTAATCCTGCTGCTCAGCTATGATTATTGCGTGAGCAGCATGATTTCTCAGAGTGATTCCATGATTAATAGCCTGCTGACTACGCCTACCACTGTATGATGCCTACAGAGCCCATGACATGTGTACACAAACAGATCAGCACATAAAGATCACATGATCAATGCAGAAAGCAGGGTGAACAGCAACAATTATTACATGCATATCATCGGTACAGTAAGTGTATGCTGCGATCATATGAACCCCGTGACAAGGGCATGAACCAGGATAGGCATGATATGCCACGTATATGCAGATCACACGTTGATCGTTGTGATCAGGCCTGATAGTGCATTATCCCACGGATCAGTGCAGGATAGCACGTTACATGCAGGTAGCACGTGATCATGCATGATACCACGTGATATTGCATATAGCACGGAACACTGCATATAGACGATCATGGCATGACATCACTGGAGAGTGTGTGATAGCAGTGAGTCAGTTGATGTTATCCAGTGACATTGCAGATAGCCACGACCCGTGCATGGAGCTACGTATCATGCAGATCAGCCCACGGATCAGCATGATAGCCACGGATCAAGTTGCAATAGACGTGATCAGTGCAGAACATCAGTGAACGTGTGATCACCACATGTATAGCTGATATCCACGGCATCAGTGAGATAGCACGGATTCTTATGAACACTATCTGTACATAAAGCATCACTGATCTGTGTATCAGCCACGAATCAGTGGTGATGAGCCATGGTCAGTGCAGATCATGAATGGAAGCAAGAAGTCAGTGATCATCAGCAGTTCACTGATCATGATGAAGCCAGGGATCAGGCATGACAGCCAATGATAAGGATATCATTGTGATCATGCAGAACAGTACACGTGATCGGCATGACAGGCAGTGACAGTACATAAGGTCACGTGACATGCATGATATTAGTGATCTCTGCATATCAGTCCCACGGACAGTTATGGTTAGGTACTGGATCATTACATGAGACCATCGGAGCAGGATGATAAAACGATGTGTGGCATGATAGTGACTAGCAGAGGTAGAAATCAGTCCACGTGATCAGTACATGAGTCAGTGATCATGCAGTTGTTCACGTGACAGTGTGGACAGCCACGTGTAACAGTCATGGTTCACCACGTAAGGCATGATAGCCACGTGAATCATGCAGATCATACGTAAGTTAGATCAGCCACGTATATCAGGTAGACACGTGACAGATGTATGATCAAGCCCGATCAGTCGCATGAGATCCAGTGATCATCATATCAATCAAAGACAGGATGACACCACTGAACAGTGATGCTCATTACCTGATACGGCTGCTTGAGCGCGTGATAGTGGTCGCTATGCTGCTTACAATTGCACTGAGCTGCACGATCCACCTGCATCGGCTTGACAAGCCCAGCTTGCTGTAATTCCTGCCTCTCACGCTGATTAGCCATAAGCAGCATATCTCACAGCTGATTATGATGATTTTGCTGCGACTGTTTTGATCGTGCCTACGCACTGTTATTGCTCCAGACAAATCAGTGAAGAAGAAACATGACACGATGACATCACGACAGCGCATTTAAGTCGATAACTAAAGCATTGATCATCATGCCAGGTCATCGGAACAGTGCATGACAAGCCACGTGATCATTCCATACTCACAGATTAGTAGATCAACCACGTGATCAGTGCATGGCGGATATCAGTGCAGAAAAAGAGGATCAGTGCAATGATCGTCACCGATTTAGATCAATCCTGTGACGTACAGTAGCTACAGATATGGCAACAGCCAGTGTGTGCATATAGCACGTGATACGCTGAGGCCACAGCAACTGCATGATACGCCACGGATAGGGCATGAAGTACACGAGATCATTGCAGATCGATCACTGATCAATGCATATCAGCCACGACAGCAACAGGCCACGGATAGGTACTGTCCAGCAAGTGATCAGTGGCATTAAACACGTATCAGGCATGAATCAGTCACGGATAGTGCAAATCAGTCACGGAGTCAAGCAGATCAGCCACGGATCATTGCATGACACAAGATAATGCATGACAAATAGGTATTCAGTGCATGATCAGCCACGGATCGTGCATGATCAGTCAGGACAGTTAATGAGCAGTCACGTGAATCAAGCTGCTTGGATCATTTACCGTATTGCAGACATCACGGACATAAATGGTACACTGTTATCATTCCATGACAACCACGGAGCAGTGCATAAGAACGGAATGGGCATGATGATGACTAGCAAGAAAATCAGCCAGGATATCATGTTTGTTCACGTGAAGTGGGAATCAGCCACATGAACAGTGCATTTCCACGTATTCAGGCATAAGCCAGTTACAGTGCAATGACAGTACGGACATGAAATGAACCACGGGACAGTGCAGGCA